>NC_083645.1:23583895-23633895 GCF_963576545.1 Limanda limanda | reverse complement strand
ATAGATAGATAGATAGATAGATAGATAGATAGATAGATAGATAGATAGATAGATAGATAGATAGATAGATAGATAGATAGATCAGTGGTGTGTTATGAAAGAACTGACCATCCTGCAATGACCCTCAGAAACAGTTGGTTGATTCTGGCTTCATCAATGCATCTGCAGCACAAAACATGCATCATAAGTATGAGACGATTACTGAAGCTCCTCATGATCTGTCTCCCACCACCTGCCAATGATCCCACCCCCCCCCCCCGACCCCCACTGTGATTTAGTGCTGCACTTCCATATAGGCGGGGAACTAATAAAAAATAAAAAAGAATAGTCAGGTGAATATTAAAAATGAGCAGCGCAGCTCGAGACGAGGAAACAAATCCTCTGGGGTAAAGTCGGTTCAGTTGCCTTGACCTGAAAATCCCCGGCATTTTCATCGATATCCTGCTGTGACTTCAATAAAATGTTTATGAGTTTCTCTGGGGTGCTCACAAAACGTTTTATCATTTGGGTGCGAAGACTCAGTGTTTTATGTTTTTCGGTAACAACCCGAAAGAAACCAATTACTTTGTGATGTGCGATTTTTAAGCAAAAGCTTTTGCAATGAGGGTCAAAGTCGAGATTCTTATTTCTTTAAATGTTATAATTATTAATTTGGGGACCGCCATCGTTATTTGATGATACAATATGCAATCAAGCTGCAGCAAATTGCACAGACTCATAAATATCAATGTGCTCTCATTAGGATCCATGAATTGTTCCCTGGGAAAATGATTGCTTTTGTTTAATCTTGCTGACAAACCAACAAACAAACCAACAAATTAACTGACAGGGCTGAAGACAGAACCTCCTTAGCAGTGGTAACTTTTTTCTGCTTCACAAAATGCAAAATACATTATCCCCTCACCACCCCTGTGAATATAAAACAGACATTTTTATTCATGTTGGAAATGCTTCATGCTGCTACTCAGTGATTCATGCAAGTGGGGTTGATTTATTTACGGAGGTCTCCACAGCAGACGGCCGCTCACGCAGTAAAGTGAGTCCTGTCGGGCCCGTCTCTGTTGTGGTCCTCCACAGAGGAGAGGCCATTTGCATAAAATGTGCAGTGGAGAAATTTGGCCTCGGTTAGAAAACAGCTGCTTTAAAACCGGTGTTGGGCAAGGCCCAGTGATCCGACTTAGAACAAAGGGTCGTAAAACCTTAGGCCAGGCTCGGGTAACCCCTTACATTTAAAAAAATCAGCATGGGCCCTTATCTCCATGTGGCAAAAGATCACGTCCTGGTCCCCCACGGTAAGCCCGCCCCTGGGGGCCAAATCCTGACAACTCAATTGGCTGGAGGGCCACACTGACCCCTGACCCCTCCTCCCAGGGGGGAGTCACCTGAGACATGACTTAAAAGGGCTGAACTCACAGACTTCTCTCTCTCTTCACTCAGATGCCCAAGCGACAACAGAACCCCTCCGGGGTTCTACTAGTTAACTCGGTATTTTTAAGAGACTCTCTTTGTCCGTCTCTTTTCCACGCTGCTCAAGTTGTCTTCTGACCTCAAGAGGTCTAACCACACGACTCAGTAACTAAGGAGGCGATTAGACGTTTGTTTAATATCATTTTTATTTGAAGTCGTTTCATTTTCTTCTTATCTCAGTCAAAGTTTTATCTTGATAGGACCTTTCCGGTTTTTAACTTGAAATATCGAAACAGGAAGTGCCCCGCTGGACGGACTCCGACACTTCTATAGACTTCCCTTTTTCCAACGATCCACAAACGGCTTCCACAAAGCCGTTCCCTGCAGAAGCGCGACGTTCATCCCGCTGAGGAGTATGAGACAATCCACTCCGTTCCTGTAAAGCAGCACAGTCTCCGCTGTTACAGAAGAAAGACGAAGTTTCATTCCGTCAAGGAGCACGAGGAATTCGCTCCCTTTTCCGGTCCAGCGGCTGAGCTCCGGAGCTCCGCTCGTGACAAAGACCACGTGATTCACTGGCCCCCGACACATTCGCGCCGAGTCGCAGGCACATCGCGAGGGTTGTACAGTAAGGGACTTGATTATCTGGGCAGATACGTAGCATATTATTTAACATTTGATTGTATTTGTTTGTGGGATCTCCGTGTCTCATTGTTTAGCCACGACGATTCGGCTACTTCCGGTTCATTTCCGGTTACGGCCTTGTGCCACAGTTTTTAAGCGCCGTGACTAAACGTCTCCGGTTGCACTCGTTCCCGTCTGAAGAACCTTACAGAGATTTTACCGTCAGACTTCAGCACACAACGCCGTTTGAGTGCTGAGCGGTAAAGTAAATGTAACTTGTTTCTGACGGTGTTTTTAAGAGCTTCTTTGAACTCTCCTTGCATGCCTTCTCTTCTCTCTCTGTCTCTCCTTCTAAACCGACCTATACACCCGTTCCGATCTGTATTTAGAATACAGTTCATGTAACAGTTAAATCTATATTTAAAGGGCCTGAAAACATCTGGCTGCCATTTTGAAGCCAAAGCTAAACCAGAACAAAGAATCCTTTGTTCCACCTCCTCCTTTGTGCCTCACACGTGGTCCGGCGGCCATTTGAGATTATTCATCGGTAGACCCGCCCTCAATTCTGGCTCTAAATTCATAACGAACCCGCCATTTTGTTTTGTAGTTTTAAGCCTAACATTGTCGGCCTCCATCTTGGATGTGACGTCACTACGTTACTGCGTCATCGCCACGCCCCCTCCCTTTTCTCTCTCGCTCTCTCACACACACACCCACACACACACACACACCCACACAGACACTTTGATAGACACAGACAGATACACACACACAGAGACACATGGATGGACCAGAGGTTACATGCGTGTTCTAAATTGTGATAAGCTGCTGTTGTGATCTTTGAAATATGGGAGTTTGTTAAGATGATGAATCATTAAATAACACTAACTTTATTTCACACACACACACATAGACACACACACACAGAGAGACACTTTGACACAGACACACACACACATAGAGACAGACATACATAGGTAGACCGCAGGTTGTCCATGTATTTTCTGAATTGTGATAAGTGCTGCTGCTGTGTTTACCTTTGAAATATTGGAGCTTGTTAAAATGATAAATCATTGAATAACATTATAACTTTATTTCCCCTTTTTAATAAATACTTTTGTAATTAAAGTATCTGTAGTCTGTGATTATTTGTGCATATGTATGTGATTGCAGCTGGATTATGATCGCCTGTGCTCGAACTTAGAAGCCTTCACTGTTTATTAAGTAATCGTTAATATTAAAATATTGACATTATTAATTTGACATTTATCATTATGAGACTGATAATTATAGCTTGACATCGTTGGTCCCTGGTAACCAGGGTGGTGCCCCCCTTTCTCAATTATTAATATAGATAGTATTATTCTTAAATTGATAATTTTATTGTTTTAGACTAATTATTTTCATTATTCTTGGTTGATAACCTTATCATTGTTAATTGACAGCTTGTACTTTCTAATTGATAATTCCTATTTTCTCATTAGTGGTTTTATTGTTATTTGATTACTGATCATCTTCAATTAATAATTTAATTATTTTTGATAGATAATTTTTATTATTTTAATAATCCTATTTCATGATTATTAATAATTAGCCAACGTCAAGTCTACTCCTATTGCACAACACCGGGAAAAAAGCCATAAATCCAAAACTTGCCTGAAACTGCAAGCGTCTTGAAAAGTGTCCCGCACAGATGACAGGAGAGTTTTCTCATGGGAAGGCTCACTAATGTGAGGACTTGAAAACAGTGGAGGTGGAAATACAGGCCAAGTATTTATGGCAGAGAGGAGAATGAGATCATAATTGATTATTCACCATTTGGGGATGTTTTCAAAGAAATGACTGAAAGTTAATCCAAGAGAAAGAAATTTAATTTATTGTAATTTTTATAAGAACTTAGAAGTTATTACCGGATAAATGAATGAAAGCTGTTATTCTTCTTTAAAAGTTTAAAAGTTAATGTGCATTGGCAACGATAAGCACTTGCTGTAATAAAAATGACTTTGGATTAAAAGTGCCCCGAGGTTTTTATTTTGATTTGGTATTAGAATAAATATTTCTGCTATGATGACAAAAAGAAATCTAAGCTTCAAGGTTTGTTCTCACCCCTGGAAATGAAAAAGACTTTCAGCTGCACTTCACAACCTCTTATTTGCAATAAGTGCACGATGGTAAAATGGCAAAAACAATTTGCTTTGTTCCCACCAACCTGCTGCTGACAACAGGGAAATAAAAGATGGTTTTCCAGTCAGATGCACAAAGACAGACCAGACCAAGGCTTTCTGAATCACAATGGAGTAAATTGACACCAGCTTGTTTGCCTTCCTATCTAAAAGGACCTACTTTCCTCTCCGTGTGAATCCCCGTTCAGGGCTTCACCCTCTTCAGACTGTGCCGGAGAAGGAAGAGGAAAGAATGTGGCACCGCTGTGGCTGAGGCAACGCTCCAAACCAAATCTTCCACAGGGAACGTTATACCCGCTCCCTGCAGAAAACCAAACAGGAACAGGCTGGTCCGAGCAGAGCAGGCACACACAGACATGGGCCAGAGAGGAAATGAGTGAGTCCGGCCTCGGGGTGAGGTGGGTTCAACCGAGCAGTCGCTTGTCTCCGGCCTCACGGGCGTCGCAAGCAAAGGAAATCATGACCAGGCAGAGAGTTGGCTGCTGGTTCCAGGAACTGCTTCTGTGTCATGTGAGGTCACGTTCCAGGTCACGGTTGCATCAGGGAACCGTCTCCGGGCGATTTGGTGACGTGGGACAGACGTTTGTTTGAGATTTCATGAGACTTCTCAAGCTTGACATTTCCTAAAAGTTTCCACACATGAGGAGGAGGCTGTGTTCATCCTGTTCATCATTTGAGTTGAGAGGTAGAAGCTGGTCTGGAGCCATGTGGGAATCCGAGCTCGTGTTTTAATGAGTATCTCCGGCGGCGTCAGGAACCTAACGATGCTTCTACAGAACAACTCATTACCGCAAAACTGTTTTGGTTTATCCAATTAATTTTAGGACGATAAAGTCGTTGGTATCTTGTCAGGGACACTTGAGGGTTGAGGTGGGCTGCAGCACCCCCTACCGGTGTAGAGCTGTCGTTGCAAGGCAAAAAGTTCATCATCAATTAAAATATTGAATTTGATGGAATTTTCTCGGGTAAAATTTGAGAGAAACATAATGAAGTCACTTATTTGTATTTTTTATTATATTTAATTTGAGTAAATTCGTTTTTTGTCTGTATAGAATATCTGATTTTAGTGGTGGTAATAGTTTTAGTCAAATATTACTCATAAATCATTGTTTCATGCCCCTTAAGGCAAGTTTGCTGTTGGCTGCATTTTTCAGAATTCACCTTAAAGCTACTTCATCTCATACATTGTTTATTTTGACAGATTAGGGGTAAAACATGAATGAATGTGTGTGTCTCTCCTTTACTACAGGATGAGCAAAGCAATACACCATAACCAGGAAAACAGCGCCATCTAGAGAGACTCCCACAGAACATCTAGATACAGACACAGCTCTGTTTGATGAAGCCCAGTGACCCCAGCAGCCCAGTGAGATGGGGATGGGTAGGGGAGTGGTGGTGTCACCCTGGTTGACCTCTCTCACTGTGTGGATCAACACGTGCCTCAGATCCGCTGACCTTTAAGTCGAGAGCTGAACAAGCCGGACGTTGGTATGTGAGAGAAAAACGATCCTGTCCAGTCAGTCAGGACAGGAATGTCCATGTGGAAGCTGCACAAACCCACAGGAGCATGAGTCCATTCATGAAGGGAACTTAGTGGCAGCACTGGAAGCTATGGGAAGGATGCAGCACCGTTTTAACAGAACTACTCTGCTACCATCTAGTGGTTGGATGAGTGTAGTGCTACTTCTGTCTGATTTCAACAGATGTGTTATTCAGGCCTCCTGCTTTTTCTCACAGCCCAGCTCAGTCCCATGTTTTCTAAACTCAGCTGTAAATTAATAAGTGTAAATGCAGGAAAAGTGGGATAAATGATTTACGTAAGACATCAGGGGTATTCTTAGGGCGGCTGTGGCTGAGGGGTAGAGTGGTCGTCCTCCAACCTGGTTGGCGGTTCGATCCCCAGTCTGAACCATCTGCATGCCGAATTGTCCTTGGGCAAGATGCTGAACCCTGAATTCCCCCCATAGAATAAAAAAGTGCTGTGATTAGATGCACTGTATGTGTGTGTGAATGTGAAACTGTACTGTAAAGCGCTTTGAGTGGTCATCAAGACTAGAAAAGCGCTATATAAATACAAAACCATTTACCATTCTGTGTGGACTTTGCATGTTCTCTCCCTGTGTCTCTGCACGGGTTGTCTCTGGTTGTGTCCCACAGTCCAAAGACATGCAGATGGATTGCACAAATTGTTGCTCTCTTTGTATTTGAAATAGCCCTTTATATTTACATCGGGAGCCGGTCTTCTCTACAGAGGCTGCCATTTTTTTTACATTAGCCCAGACTGGAGAGACTAAACACCTTTTGAGTTTTTATGACAACTGAAGGCTGCCACAGGTTCTTCTTCATGCTTGGATGAGGAGGGTGAGGTGAAGTGAATACCCGCTGAATGTGCAACTTCACCACTAGATGTCACTGTATTCTACACACTGAACCTTTAATTGGAAAATATAAATTGTTGTCTCTGCATGTTGGTCCCCCCCTGCCCCTCCCCACCTGTCCAGGGTGAACCCCGCCTCTCACCCCATGTCTAGGATTGTCTCCAGCTACGCCTGCAACATTCAGAGGATAAGCAATGTAGATAATGGATGAACAGATGGAAGACATCAGGCTGGAGCTTTGTGAATGTTTTTGTGCAAACAGTCGACAAGAGCAATAACAACACAAGACAGAGTCAACACGACAACAATTTGAACCAGCTCTCTTTAAATATGACATATAACACGTAGCCTCACTGACAATCTCAGTAAAGATAAAAGACAGATTTCCCTGAATGACAGAATCCTGAAGGTTTTATTTGTAATGAGAACTGGTGCCTGTGACGTGAAGTCATGTAGTTTGAACTTGACTTTTATCCACAGAGAGAAACCTGTGATTTGACATCACACTCAGACAATGTCTGCTTTCTTCTTGTCATGTGGAGTTACCATCCTTCAAGTTGTCTTCAGTTATATAACTTACTGTATCATCCCCCACTCCACACTCCCCCCCACTCGACATCACCGCCCCTGCACCTCTCTCCGAGTTTGACTGACTGACTAATGAACTGTTGCTTCCCAAGTGTCTGATGAAATATGAGCCTGATAAAAATAACTGGCGTGCATTTCTCAGATGTGCTCTCTCTATCTGCACCAAATCACCTCAGTGATGGAGCAGTTCTTGCACTTGTGGGATTGTTTCCATAGCAACCACCTAGACGTGGGAAATCCAGGCTCAGACATGTGCAGACACACGCAACACGGCACGAACATGTGTTGAGAAGTGTTGAGCAGATTCCGGCATAAACATGCAAATGAAAAAACTAATCTTCAGAACACAGAAGACAAATCTGAGTCGTCAAATCCCCTAAATGAAATCCTCTGCAGCGCTCAGCTTCTGCAGGTGCACAGATGCTTCGTCCCTCCAGGAGCTGCCGGGCAAACACAGACTCAAGTTCCAGCCCACGGAGCCGAACAGGGCCACTGGGCACAGGGTGAGAGGAAAAATGCATCATTTACACCCACAGAGTGTCTCCACGCTTGTCTCCGGGCTCATGCGGTTTTCTGACATGATGCCTTCTCCTCCGGGAGACGAGCAACTAGAAATACCTCGACCTCCTTGTGTCAAACAGCTCTCTGGTGGCCAAGCTGACACTGACAAACTGACAATGGCTGAATGCTCCACTTCACATTTCTAACCTTTCTCTCAAAGTGCATCTCTTTTTTTTGTTGGTCCCCCCCCCCCTCCAAATATTGGTTGAGCGGGAGAGAGGAGGAACAAACGTTGACTAAGCGAAACCACTTTTGGCCCCTCGAAGGACTTTTTACATGAAGACACATGGGTTAATATGAGGGACATGTTCCAGTTATGCTGCTGAAGGACACACGCCCGACATGTCACTGTGGGCTCATCTTCAATCTATCAACACTAGAATGGAAAATGAAACTGAATGAGTATTGATCTTCGGCAACACAGTTTTAAGCCTTGGTTTTGTTGGCCAATCATCCACTTCGGTCCAGACTGAATTACCTCAACAAATACTAGAGTGACTTCCTGGAAATGCCAAGTAGACACATACAGCCTCCAGATAAGCAATATATCTGCTAAACTATGTAATTACCATCAACCTGACATTCAATTTGCATTCGGTGCTAATTATCTGCATGTTAGGATGAGAAGGATATCATGCAGTAGTGAGCATTTCATAGATGCTAATGTTAATGTCTTGCCCAAAGCAGCAATCTGGAAGTAGTATCTCACAGAGTTATTAGAAAAACCTACTCATTCAAATTGAATACAATTTGTTGAAAGTTTGTAGCTGTGGAAAAGGAAAAAGCCATTAAACAGTGAATCAAGTAATAATTTTTCTGCAGTTTCTGTAAGGTTTGCAGTGTCTGTAGCGCTGTTGGATGAGTGTCACTGAACAGGAACAGAAAGCTCAACCTGTTCTCTGCATGTTAAACATCATCTCCCATCTGAATTCTGTTTGTCAACTTGAGAAAGTTGTAAAATATACAAGTTTTCAAAGCCCCTGAGTGTAGAGAATTAACACAGAATTAAAAATCCAACTTAAGTGTTGTTGCCTGAAGGGAACAGGGACATCTGGATACATCACAGGTGGATTTACACTGTTTCCTCGACAAACTAGAAAACAAAAACTCAGATCAGGGAAAGAAGTTCAAGTCAGTGGTGTTTGAATTGCAGCACATAGAAAATATATTCAATATTTTGAGTCTTTGAATTCAAATATATTTTCTCGACAGTTTGGCTTCACGACAATAACCTTTGATGTTTTCCTCCTTGCAGTTTTTTAAGGACTTTTGAAACCCTGCACACTTTTTTTTTTAAAACTCGACCATAAGATATCTGACAGTGAAGTCCCTTCATCTAACTTTAGGAATGTCAGGTCGTTTTCTTCCGCGGCAGGAGTTCAGGGGAGGTGTGAGATAATGAGACAGGACACCAGTTGGCAGGCCGCTGTCACCGCTTCACGCAGACAGTTTGGCATAAAGGCCTCATTCTGGGAACTCTAGGAAAATGCTAAATATGCACCCGTGAAAAGCAGTTTTGATCTTATGAAAATTAATTGCTCTGTATCGGGCTTGAGATGTGTCAGAATGACCTGCTGGCTGATTTAAACAGCCTGCATCTGCATCTGTATGTGTCCTGAAGGAGACATTTAAATTCTCATGGGCACAAGCTGCAGCAGACGATCATAAAAGCACCTTTAACGTCCGAATGTTCCTCAGCTGCAATGGTTTATTTTACGTTTAAAGCTGCAGCAGGAGTGTTATTTCTTTTGGGTTCAAAGTCTGATTTTTAGGCGTTAATTATGCATGTGGCTGGAATTTGAGTTCCCAGCCGTCGTGACAACACATAAAATCTTCTTCTTTCAAAAGAGAATATTCTGGGTTTACTGGTTCAGGAGTTGGTCACGTATTTATATTTTCCAAAATGCTTCGAACAATCTTCAAACCCAGAAAAGACCCAAAGTTGAGTCCGGGTCACAGGACTTTTAATTTTTGTATCCTTTTTAAAGCATTAAATCCGCTTTACCTGTGGCTTTGTTCCATCTCTGCTGTAACTTAAACACACACTGCTAGCTTGTTATTTTCTTCCAATGTTTGTATCGTTCATTTGTTATTAATCACGATTATTCAAGCTTTTACTTTACATCATTTATGAGCATGATTTGCGCCTGAGTCACATGCAGTCGATTTCCATCTGCATTGGTATTGAAGACAACTTCCATGATCCCACTCTGCTTCATGATGTCATCAAACAAGGTCTTGGTCAGTGTTTTGATATATAGACCCCCAGTGGCGGAAGTTACATATTGTACATTTAAGAAAAAAGTCCTTTCTGCCGAGTATCCAGCAATAAAAAAGATCAGAGTTGAAAAGAAACCTTCACCTGCCTCAAGTAGACATTCTAGAAGTGGCAGCCTTATGGACATGTGTGTTAGTGCATGTGCCAAAATGGCCGATGTGGCTTTATAAACGTGTGATTCCTCTCTCTATAAAAGCTTCCCGACGCATGTTTTTGTGCAGGGAGCTTTCTCCTTTCAAGCCAATCCTCGTTGCAAAATGTGATTCCTTTTTTTTTCCTTTTGAGTGCTGCCACATTTCAAGTGACATCTCAAGAAAACTTAATTAACGTTGGAACCGCGGCTCTACCAATTTCAGGGTTTCCAAGTGAAAGAGAGAAAAAGTTCAGGGGGACTCGGCGCTGTCTGTAATTTAGCTTGTCTATCAAAGTGCTTTCATCGCCTCCCCTACCAGCATCCAGCCTCTCCACCGAGGGGAGAAGCTGGCGTTGATGAATGAGATGAAATAACATTTGGACAATACAGCGTCGGCAGCTGGGCCTCCCCCCCCACCCCTTCTTCGCTCTCCTCCTCTGGGAGTCGAAAGAATGATAACAGAGCTGGAGATAGAGAGAAAGAGGGAGAAAGCAAGAACGAAATGAAGAGAAGGAAGACCGGCAACACCACTAATCTCTCAGAGACGAGGACTGAGAGAAGACAGAAAGAGAGAGAGAGACTAAAGGGAACAGCAGAGTGTGCAAAAGAATTATCAAGAGAGAGGCCGGTCTGTCATCACCAACGGGCGGAGGAATAACACGCCACTTCCAGCCAGTTTCAAGTGTCATCACCACGCATTCTTTTCATTTTTCATTTTATTTAACACTTTGTGATTTATTGCAGGTTTTTTCACACGTCACTTTTCAACAACAACTCAATTCAAAGTGCTTTCACATAAGATACAAAAGGCATCGTGACAAATTGTTAAAGCAACATCAGACAATACAAAATAAAAGAATGAATGAATAGAACAATAAATAAAAGAGTTAAATAAGAGTGCACTGTAATAAATTAGTAATTATTTGATTAAATAAAAGGCAGAGGCAAACAGGAACTTTTTCAGCATTGATTTAAAAGAACTCTGATCGGCCGTTCATCGGGAGCTTGGGGGCAACAGACAATCTGGGGCAAGTGTCTGTCTTCTGTCTCCGTGTTGACAGTCTGACCAGAGATGTGAGACGTGAGAACGACATTGAATTTGAGAAACAGTCTCAATTAACAGCTATCTCCATGTGAATGCAGATACATTAAAAAGCCATTAGCTGATTGTGTTCCGACGGTTTTGCTTCCCACACGGACTGTTCACCTGTGGGCAACCAAAGCCTGCACAAAGGTGAAGCCAGAAACACAAACCATTTCTGAACCCAAAACTTTGTCCCTTACCTACACCAACTTTCCCCAAACCTAACTGTACGATACCCGCATTATCTACACCTTCAAATGTATTTCAAATCCTTTGAATCATTTGAAAACCATTTTCATCCTGGTGGTATGGATATAGCCTTTTTTTGTCCCCACGACGTGAGTTATACTTCAAACATTCACACACATCTTTCAGCCACTGACACCAGCAAACACAACATCCAGCCCACACACTGGAAACCATGATAGAGACACAAAGACAGAGAGGAGCCCTGTCTACAGAAATGGTGACAAATTGAAAGGAAAAGAACAAAAGGAGAAAGACAAAGACACAAATACAACAAGCTGTAAGAAACGACAGAGGAGAGAGGGAGAGAGAGAGAGATGTCTCAGCTCGGAGGAGGGAAGATGACACAGGGCAGAGCTGAGTTCCTGGATTCGAGAGGAGAACACATCCATCACTGCTTCCTCCCACCTGCAGCACAGCAAACATGATCCCGTGATTCATTTACATGCTGCAGATCCTCTGGCAGGGAATCACACACAGAGGGAAGACGTCCGTGTTCCTGTGATATACAGCGGCTCTCGCCTCAGATAAAGGAACTCGTTTGTCATTTTACATTGGAAGTCATTTGAGTTATGTTTCATCCATTTCTCTTTTATCACCATGTTACAGAAGTATTAGGCAAAAGAGGAGCTATACTGGAAAAAAAGATGTGTGAAGTTTCTTATTTGATGACACTCTTTCAGAACTATATGCTCCTTGTCTGTCTGTGTAATTATTCTACATGTCTTTACACAATGTACATTATGTTATGATATATTCATATTCCAAGAATTTAAATGTCTACACGAGTTGATTGTTAAAACAACAACAACAAGTCCTGCACAAACATAACATTATCTTTTCGGTGCATTGTTGAAGAATTAAACTCTTTGTGACCCATTTTAAATGCGATTAGTTATTAATGTCCTCATGGGACCGTGGGCCTGCAGGGAGTCGGAACTTCTCTAGATACAGACTCTCACATTGTTGTTATTCAGGCTACAGATTCTCTTCTTTCCAATTTCCACTCCAAACAGTTCTGCCTGAATAGATCTTATACCCTCACCTGCCAACGTGTACGTGTATGTGCAGCCGCCAGCGAATCAGAACACAAGCAGAGGTTGGTCTGATGAGCTCGAATCGAAGCTGCACTCGAACAGCTGAGGTGTGGGTGGAAATGGAGGAGGAGCTAATTTGCATACATATTCAATCTGCAAAATCAAATTGAGGCAAAAGGTGTCAAGTAACATCCAGACAATTTTAAAGTCCCCACAGAAAGTAAACTCTTCGAAATGTGTACATTCGAGAGACAAACATTCATATTTAGGGTTTTGATCAATGCCAGTGTTTATAGAGGAACTTAAAGGAAGTGATATAGAAATCTTAGGTTTGCTGCCAAACACATTATTAGATCAATCTGAATAAATACAACCTTCAGTTCAGAGTATGAGACTCAACTGTCGTGATGATCACCATTTTCAACAGTGGATCAAAGGCAAGACAAATTGATTCACGCAGGTATTTATGATCACGTAGGAACCATCAAAGGATCACGTTATTGTTCCTCCCGCTTCAGTTTTATTGATGCTCCATCGCAAGCGAGCGTCACATCATCTCTGAGCTGTTGGAGGAAAAGAGAGAAAAAAGGATCCAGCCATAATGAGTCATCTGCCAAATATGTACTGCTGAGGAACAGCTTGTGCTGCATGAAGCACACCGTGTCAACCACCAGCTGTTAATGCATTAAATATCACCCACTCAAGAAGCCCCTTATAAAGTGTGTGAAAGCAGATGAAAAGAATGGAGAGGGGAACGATGAAGGGGCGGTGGGCAGAGAAGAGAGGAAGAACTGGAGGATGAGCAAAGGCACGGAGGAGGAGAGGAGACAGACAAGAGGGAACAAGAAGAGAATATTTAAAAAAAGATAAATTAAGGAACATTATGTTGGGGAAATATAAAAAATAAATAGCGCTATTGAAGGTCGTAAATAAATTCTGGAAGTCTCATCAAGAGAGATTTATTTCTCTGTTGTATCTCTAAGTGATAAACGTGAATCCACCAGGTTGTGCTGTCGCTCTTCAGTCCCCCTTCGATAAGGAAACACTTGACCTTCCACCAGGATGAGGAGGTGGAGTTGTTCACACAGCAATTTCCAAAGATTTACATAGAGGCAGTGAATCTGGAAGATATATGTCGGGATGAGCAGGGAAAGGGGGGGGGGGGTTACAGGGCGCGGCTGCAATTAAAAGCAGGCAGCAGCCAGCAGAGGACGGCAGTAGATCTGAATCAACAGGTCAGGACAGAGACAATATGGCAGCGTGGCCAAATGCTGACGAAGCATCGAATGCAAAAGGAGGCGACTGTAACCGAGCGATTGCTTTTCTGCGGACTCGGGAACGGCTCTATAATTAGATGCGGCAGTCATAAAGTCTGAGGACACTAAACCTGCGCCGAACAATATGGATGCTTAAGCTGCGCCGCTCTCTACAATGCACATTCAAATGCTAACAGCTGTGGAATTCATAAAAGTTTAATCGTGTCCGACAGAAACAAAAAGCCCAGATCCGACGAGCTCTCCCAGATTACTAATTTATGGAACAGTGGAAAAAAACGACTGCCACTCCCAGAACAGGAACACGACTGGGTCACAAAACAAATATCTGTTTGTTTCCTGCAGCCCCGACTCTGATGCAGCATTTTTCTCTTTCAAAAAAGGACTAACAGAAATCATTGAATTATAAATGAAAGTCACAGAGGAGACATTTAAATCATTATAAACATTCATACTTAAAACTGTCCTCGCTAATGACATCTCCAGATGCCGCACAGAAGCATCTGCATCTCTTTATCTGAGCAGCGCTTCTCACTTCTCTCTTTTACAGAAGAGCCATGAAACATTAAAATGCACCATATGTACATGTAGTCAATGTATGTATGCATGTAAAAATATGTGAATATAGTCATATTTGTACATATCTGTCTCATACAGACAACATGACAAACAAGATGTTCCAAACACGGCTGTAGCTCCTGTATTTTTCACCAGTAAAGTCCTCATCTGCAAAGACACTCAAACACAAATAAAAAAGCTTCATTATTATAAACCACTAAAACCAGAGTCATTATTCACGCAGATACTCGACAGTCAAACTGCAGAATATCAGCGGACAACATCTCTCCACCATCAGAGGCTTTTACCTCACTCTCTCCTCGAGCTGCAGCTTTTCATTCCTGCTCTCTCCACCCACGCACCAATTCTACAGCGGCTGAATACACGTCTAGCACCGTCTACAGGGATGGATGAGGAGAATTGTGGTGTGATGATGATGATGATGATGAGGGTGATGATGATGTATGAAATCTGGATGCCAGACATGTCGAAGTAAAGTGGGTGTAGTTAAAAATGAAAGTTTGCACCACAAACTCCTTGAATGCAAACTGCAGGGTGAATGTATTCGTCGTTCTTCACACAACTTGATTACATAAAATATAACTTTTTATGAGGAAGCATCATTCCATCATGAATTACAGAAGCGTTTTTTGGGGTTGACTTAAACATTAATGGGTTTTTTCTGTTTGAGGCAGTTTTCTTTGAAAGTTTGATAGGATGAAAGGATTCAGTGTCATGTCTTAAATATGGAGCTGAAAAACAAGTGGTGCTGGATGAATGGATAAGAAAATGAATAGTTTCTTTGTGAATTGACGATAATAAGGACACTTTATGCTAAGCTACGCTAAGCAACTCCCAGTTACGGCTCCATGTTTAAGGAAACCTGCAGTGAAAACAGCTGAGCCAAGATGGAGGACACCCTGACATTAGCCTGGTCCAACCGGCCACTACTTTAAGATCTTAGACATACATGAAAGTTTTCCCCAATTTTCTTGTCACAATAACAAACACTACAAAGTGTTCAAGGAAAACACCAAAACATCGTATCCTGACTTTGACAGTCGGAGTCAGTGAAATGTTTACGGAGGTCTCGACCTCACTCTGACACTGTACGTCACCTCGGCTGTTGAGACAAATGTTGATATTGCATGAAAAGACAATTATATGATGAGAAACAATGATTGGCTATTGGCAAACATTTTCACTCAGTGATTTATTAACGCAGTGTGGAACTCATCCAAAAGCTAATTTAAAGGGAAACAAAGCCAGTCGCAGATGAAGCTGTAAAGTGACCTGCTGGTAACATTCAGACTCACAGAGACACACTGCTGCACACAGCTCCCATGCTGAGGCCCCCCCACAACCCCTCCAACACACACACACACACACACACACACACACACACACACACACACACACACACACACACACACACACACACACACACACACACACACACACACACACACACACACAAACCCAGCTATAGACAAAGAAGCCAGAGAACACACTGTCCTCCTGGACCTCCGACAGCTGCACCTGCTGCCATCCCTTAAAACTCCCACCGCTGGAAGCTCTGAGGCCCGCAGCCCACCCGCCGCCGACAGACACAAGGAGGTGAATGGAGGTGCAGAGGGAGGAGAGAGTGGAGATCTCCGGGGATGGTTGAGACGATACAATCAAGCCCTCCTATCAATCTACTGCCTGCACACACACAGACAAACACACAAATACACACACAGACACACAAACTCCACCTGGAGGTCAGCGAGTGGACCGGCTGAGAAACGGTTGCCTTGCCCGAGCATGATGCTGATTAAATTAACTCCCACTCTGACACACTCCCTCCCACAAACATGTCACTCCCACAGGAGCGGGAATTAGACCAGCAAGAGAGAGAGAGAGTCGGGGGAGGAGGGGCCGGGCAGGAACGTGGAGCTGGAATGACAAGCGAGATAAAGATGGCGACTCGCACTAGCTTAGTCATTTCAGGGATGAAGTGAAGCCGCTCAGACACGTCGTCAGCGGCTGAAGCTCCAGCGTCACACACGTCCGGTTCAGAGACGTCAGCAGAGCCTCGGTCGAGTCGGAGCAGAGCAACTCAAACCAAAGCTTTGAATTAATTACAGACGCCGGCTCTCGCCTCTGATGCTCGACCACGAGGGATGCCGACGAGATGAAAGAGGCGTGAGATCTGAAGAGGTGGAGCGGAGCCTGTTCTGATCGCTGCTGTTTGGAAGGACAGGACCTCTGAAGTCTAAATTAGTCTATATGGTTGTAAGGAAATCACAGTTGGTACCTGGTGGATTGTTTTAAAAAGAGGAGACGGGACACATATGCAGAACTGCTCAGTTTTACATGGGTTTGTCTTTTAAAAGAAGCATTTCAAGCTTCTGGTGCTGTACAAACTATTTAACTCTGCAGGGAAACTTGGAGAAACACTTGTAGATTCTGCTTGATGTTGAGTTCTTGGAAAAAGCTTTAAATACCTTCAATCAGCTCGTCGGTTCAATATGTGTCAGGATATGCAATTAAAAAAGTTAAAATGAAATTAATGATCAAGTAATTACCCAAATGGTGCGACACTGTTCTTAAGACATTATATAATATGCATTTATATGGTATGTTTTTGCAGAAATAAATGAATAAAAGACTCAACACAAACAACAAATCATTTAAAAGTCTACAACAAAGATGCACACAAATGCAATAAAATATTTTTTGGACAGTTAATTCCTTTCCTTTATGTTTTTTGCCCCAAGCTGTTTTTGTGTTTTTTCGTTTACTTTTCAGCAGGATTATGCAAAACTTAGTAAATGGACTTTTGCTTTCTATTATCCTACAGAAGGCAGCATGTCCCTGAGTGTTGATCCAAACAAAATGTTTGCATTCAGATCCTTAACTTAGACTGTTCAGTTATCAATGAATTGATTACCTGCGTGTTGGGGTTCTTATAAATGTACAATTGTGTTTCCTGGGTCTCAGATGAAATTCGTCAGTGTTCAAAAAATGCAGCTCTTTCTCCAGGTAGTGTTTCTCATTTCCAAATGAAAACATTATCTAAAAGTTCTGTGGAGTGGGTGTGAGCAAAATCTGTTGCCGTATAATTACAGTATGAGTCTGCGATGTCTGTCTCCCGTCCCACTCGGTTCACACAGGAGCAACACTTAAAAAAATATCCTGCGCTCTGGAAACAAGAGGAAAAGCATTCTGCACAAATTCAGGAATAAAATTAGGTGCAATATGAGACACTGACTCATTCATTTCTGCCTGTTCAACTATCTATGTGTGGGCATCTTCATTAGAACTGCGGGGACTTTAACATATTAAATGATTCATCATTATTTAACATATCAAATGATGAAGAGCACGTGAAACACTCTCTGTTCCTGATGTGTTTTAATAAGAAAATCTAAAGCAAGTGAAAAGATTTGACCAGCTTCTGGAGCTGAGGTCACTTTCTTATCTCTGTGGCAGCGTTGCCAAGGTTTTCTTGAGCGAATCCTCTATAATTAAAAGTGAGGCCGTTCAGTTAACAGCTCCCTTTCTGCAGCGGCTCTTTAATGCAGTGCCATTAGGCTCCACCACCCACTCCTCACATGGTAAATACTGAATGGGACTCACTCCTCCTGGTTTCATTGTCCTATTTGAGTCTTTCACGTCTTCTCTTCCTTCCTGTCTTCGCTGCCGTTACCCTCACAAAACTTTCTGCTCTCTACTTTGACTCTCCTTGAACCTTCTGGAGCCTCTAAGCCACATTTTTCTCATTTCTTTGTATAATATTTCAAAGAGAAGTAGAAGAAATTACCTCCTACATCACAGGGTCATTGTTTTTTGTTGTTCCCCCTGTGCACACAGATAGTAGTCGAGGTGTTTTTCAGATTCCTTTTCCTCCATTAATTTTGCTGTCAAGTTTGCCCTCGGGAACTTTATGAACCAAACGGTGTTGGTTGTCCATGATTCATCATCATTTGAGAACACAGAGGTGAAATAAACTTTATAATCATAGCTGGACTCTTAGGGAGGAACCCGGCTGCCGAAATATTAAAGTCACAGCGTTAACTTTGTGACAGCTGGCGCGGCAGCCGCTCGTCTGCGTCTCGCCTGACGTGGAGTGACGCCAAGTCAGAGATCGGATTTCCACTGTCGCCCCCGGTGCTGCCGAGAGAGAACGAGATTCAATTAAAGCTCAATATCGGATCCGAGGAAGTCCGAGCAGGTGTAAACCACAGATGAGCTCTTCAGACAGTAAATGTCATGAATCTCTCTTACACACACACACAAACACACACTAACACACACACACCAATTCCTCTCTGACATCACAGCTGAAATTCAAAGTCATGTTCTCACTGAGACGTTGTCGAGCCTCTTTGGGTTGAACACACTTGAACCGAAGCTTGTCGCACTCACACAACTGAATATTGCAGTTTTCATGGACGTTGTTCGGTGTCACAGAGGTCGTACCTTCCTCCCTGGCTTAAATGCAACAATGGCGAACAGTGACAGATTATAATTGAACGCATGGCTGCATATTCTGCCCGGATGCAACAACTTTAAATGTCAGTTTGAAACAGCACCTCTGTGCCCTTTTTTTCTTTTTCTCAAATGGCAACAGGACACACTGCGGGCGATGTTATATTTCAGTTGTGTGTCCTCACATGACAGGTGAGTCGAACAAATAAATGTGTTCTGTGAAAAAGAAATCTAATAAAAGGAGCAAGGGGCCACACCTTCAACGAGATACGTGTATTGATGACAATGGGAATGATGTATGAGAGGTTGATTCTGTAGTCTTAGTGGGTTTGTGATGGCACGACTGACCCCTCATGACCCTAAGGACCCTCAGGACCTGTCATGACCTTCAGGACCCTCAGGACCATCAGGACCCCTCAGGACCCTCAGGACCCCTCAGGACCCCTCAGAACCCCTCAGAACCCTCACTACCCTCAGACCCCTCAGGACACTACGAAGAGGAGGAAAGGAGAGATAATGGGGTGGGGGTGTAGAATATGAGAATGAGCGAGGAGGAGAGAGTTTGCAAGTCATTTATAGAAAAGACGGAGGAGGCTGTGCTAGATAGCTTCAACTTGTTTCTGAAAGCAAATCTTTCTTGTAGGAAAATGTATTTCACGGGCAGTTTATCTTCTGGGGCTACTGTTCTCATCCATTGTGAAACTAGATGTTGTACAACAATATGTCGGGCAACAAAACTGGGTATTTCCCAGGGTTTGAATGTTGTTGGAAATATTTCAGGCAATGTAAATATTTACATAGATCTCATAATTTATAGACATTTTTATGAAGAATCGTTACACATTTAGTCTTTAACCATAAATTACTTTATTCATTTTTAATCTCATTATAGTTTCATAAGACAAAACACTTAAAAAATCACTAAGCCTGCCGATAATATCTTTACAACATGTATTCACACTGTTTTTGGACGAATCAACACACTCACGAAATGTGTGTTTTTCTTATAAAACAATCAGGACAGAATTTGTCAGCATAAATAGCAAATATATAAAATGGGTTTTTTACATCAGCTGCCAGGCTTAGAAAATCCTCCCACGTTCAAATCTCATCTCCTTTTAATTCCTGCGGGCACGAAGAGAACCTGAGCTCAAACCACACAGGGAGATCAGCACTGGGCTAATTCTGCTTCTGTGTTGGACAACTCCGGTAACCATAATCCCCCCCGGCATGCCAGAGGTGAATTCAAAACACAGCTGCTATTGAGGAGGAATTAGTCTGATGTCAGGAGGCTGGAAGTCGCTGGTGCCTTTTGAAAGAAGGAGCAGAGGAAGGTGGATGATATTTGCTCGATGTTCGCTGGAGAGAACTCGCACCTCCGAGAAACGAAGACTTTAAAATGAACATTCTCAAAGCCTTGATGCAGAAATCCAGCCGTTTGCATTCGGTTACACTCGAGACGCTTGAAGAGTTTAAGATGAACGTGGGAAATTAGGCATGAAAGCGTGATGTCAGCTTAGTATTCAAAAGGTTACTTTGAGGCCTATTTGAAAGCAGGGGAAGATTTCTGAAAGGTTTGTGGCCTCACTGATGTTTTCTGCTCAGATCCGAGATGTCAACGAGATCTTTAAACGTTTTGTTCCTATAAATGTATAGAGGCAATCCTGGGATCCCAGCTGAAAGTTCATATAGGACCCTGGCGTCTCCTAATAATTGCAGATGTCATTAATCCATCGTTAGCTATTTGGAGGAGAAGCAATTTAAAGGAAAACATATATCAAACATATGATAAATGTTTCAAATCTGAATCCCTCTTGTACAAAAATACACAAACATCCTTCAGCAATATGATATTTAACTTATCAACTAAGACAAAGAGCAATGGCTGATACATAAATCTATGATAAATGTTGTTTGCAGCTTCCTCTTCACACCACATGTTGCAGTTGAATGTTGTTTAGCTCGAAGCCGACATCTGTTCTCGAGTCTGAGCCGACAACTCCTCTTCTCCTGATCCATCATAATGTCTCCATAACAACTCCAGTATTTATAATGATGATTTTATTAACAAGTGTTTACTATAAACATGCTTTTATTCTAATTTCAGTCATGCAGGAACTTTGCAAAGCTGCATTTCAAACTTCTACTCATAAAGAACTGTCTCCGCATTAATGAAACACAAAAATTAGCGCTTGTCTCGCTTCTATTTCTATCAGTTTGCTAACGTGCTAGCACCGGCCCAGTTCGCCAGCTCGTAACTGACCCTGAAGAATTTGTGCTGCTGCAGAAAACTCACAGGACCTTATAAAAGTTAACGCTACCTTTTTAACAGCGATATCATGTGGCCATTGTTCTATGTATTCTTTTGATTCATGGCCACTAGTGGGCAGCACTAAATCATAACAAGCTGAGTCAGTCCAAGTTTAAGTCCAATATTCGCCCTCACTTCAGCTCTGCTTCGATCTTCACCCACTCCTCCTGCTAAACGTGGAACATTCTTCATTAGCTAGATACAGAAGGTTGGCTACTGGTAGCTGGTAACTTATATTGTGCAGAAGACATTCAAAAGCACAAGGGATGTTCACCACCTTATCCAATATGTCTGCTTGTTGATGTCTGACATGAAAAACTATATAAAAACATTGATTGGGTTTCAGATTCCTCCTTTAATGTCTGTTATAATACCTGTGCAATTCAGAGCACATTCACTTTTATGTTTTCTTTCTCTCTTGCCCACGTTGCCTCCAACCTTTGCCGGGACTCATTTACTTCAGCCCCAGAGAGAGTGTTCGAGTTTATTGTGAGTTTTACAAGGACATAGCAATAACTCTAACAATATCAGGGTGGAAGAGTTTTTCTTTTAGAGATATTACTGCTGCATCATTTTCTGGTATCTGTGGTGGTTACTGTCAGTGAGGAAATGAATATCTCTGCCTCCTCCATGATGCATTTCTCTCTGTATTGTTGCTGAATGCTGAAATAATTTGTTGGAGCAATACCATAGACTGTTGAGCGGAACAAGCTTTTCTTTCTGAAAATGACTCTATAAACTTTGAAAAGAAATCATCTATGAAAAAGCTTTTGATAGAATCAATGACTACATCACAGCCACATGTCAAATTTTGTGTTACTTCCCTTTAACGATAGAATATCAGCATTTTAGCAATATTACACAGTATTATACAATTATTATATTACAGTACCAACAAAGTACAAGGAAGCTCTGTGGCTGACAGAACTGCACAATGAGTGTGAAGAGGGGAAACCCAGAGCTGCTTGATAACATCGGCTGCAGAAAAGCCTCATTGTCATCTCCAGCAGAAAGGCCACATTGATTTGTGGCAGCGAGCACACGCAGCCAGCTCCTCGGCTGCTTCCTCCTCTGTGCTCTCCGACAACGACTTTATCTCGTGGCGAGTGCGGAAGCTGATTACAGATTTTCCCCCTACAGCTCAGGCCGCTTCTCTTCTCAGCCGACAGGAGGGTAATTGAAGTTTCACCTCAGTTTCATCTGCGGAGGTTCGCTGAAATCATAAACTGGGGCTGAAAGGTCATCGTCCCCAGCAACTTCAATTCTGACGCTTTTTGGGACCGACATTGACGGAGGTTGACTTACGAAGACAAATCGATGATGTGATGGGGACGACGACGGGTTGATTGATTCATAAACACACAAAAAGTTTGCCTTAAGTATTTCTACAAATGGGTTTCACCCAAGCAAAATTTAAAATAATAAAAACAAATGATAGGAACGTCAAATCATAACCATGAGGTTTGCTGTAGCCTATCACTTGACATGCTCTTACCAACAGAGACGATGAGTGTTACCAGGTCAATCAGGCCTAAAGGATTATAATCTAAATGATGTGCAAACACCTAAACTTTGGAGCAAACCTTGCAATGACAGTGGGACTAATAATCATTAAAACACATTCTTAGATTAGAGCTTTCAATCACAATATGTAAGTTTTCTTCAGCAGATGAATTTCCATCAGCTGGCACAAAAACATTAGGAAATCTGTCCAAGAACTGCATTTAAAAGCTTGTGGGGAAATTCAAGTAAGATGCTTGTTTTGTTAAACTAGTGTAACTGTTACAAGCAGAATCATGAAATAACATCAGTGTAAACCTCCGCCACGGCCCAACAGTCCCCTTGAGTTAATTCAAGCTCCACTAAATTGCACACACACTCGCAGTTATTAGTGTCCTAAATATGTCTGGTTGTTTTCATCAAGATCCACAAATTATTCCCCTGGAAATGTAAAAATCTCTCACCTCTCATCCAGATAAACACCAAAAGTCTTTTCTTGATCCATGTCCCTTCCTTTCAATACAATTTGTATAGATTAATTCGGTAGTTTTTTCATCAACCTTCTAGAAGAGGTAACCATATGTTACAAGTTTATAT
Source organism: Limanda limanda (assembly GCF_963576545.1). Lineage (NCBI taxonomy): Eukaryota > Metazoa > Chordata > Actinopteri > Pleuronectiformes > Pleuronectidae > Limanda > Limanda limanda. The sequence goes on along the minus strand of NC_083645.1, from coordinate 23,610,660 downwards.
TCAGTAAATATCCTTCATGCACAGAAACACCTTTAAAAGTCCCCAGTGGTTGCTGGGTGTTATTTTATATTCATCTACCTAAGTGCTTATGCTATTCCACATCTGTGATCGGGGGTCAAACCATTATTTTAGAGGTGTTGCCAAACTTGCCACACTTTTGGAACACAAGATAAAAAAAATATGTTCAAATCTACAAATTGTGCTTATTTGTTAACGAGCAAGTTGGCGTCGACCAGCTCCTCCAGCACATCTGCTCCAGGACCTTTCATCTCGCCTCGCAGTATCCACGGCTGATGTGCACAGCCAGAGCAGATGGCGTGCATACATTCACACACACACACACACACAACACACACACACCGACGTGGATGAACGCACAATCACCTGATACACACGGCCCCTTGTTTGTTTTCTCTTCTAAAAGGGGGGAAGTCGAGGACGGCGAACTGGACAAACAGTGTAGCGGGGGGGAGATTAATCCGTCCACAGTGTTTGTCTGCAGGTAACACGGAGAGGGACGAGGCCATTTTGAATGCCTGATTAGGTCTGATACATAAAGTGATGACTTTGCTGGCCCAACCCGTCCAATTACAAGGGAGGCTTACACAGCACCGGGACTATAGGTCAAGGGCAATAGAATACTGTATGCAATGCTTGCAGTATATGAGAAATGGAGGGATGGATGTGAGAAGGTCGCGGGGAAGTGATTTCTATAAGGTGCAGCTCGTGTTTTCCCCCAGAGCCCAACTGATATGGATTTTTGGAGCCGATAGTGATATTAAGGGGGAAAAGAAATTTCTGGTTCTGATCTATTGGCCAATATATCTTTAAGATGTAGTTTACAAACCTTTGTGGCAATTTGAAGCTACAGCCTCATCATACACTTTATTATGAATACAAAAAGAAAATACAAATACAACAAAATAAAACTTGAATTAGGAAAGATTCAAAAACATATGTCAGGTGGGCGCTTCTGTTCACACTAACTTCCTGTTTTCGGATATCTGCATCCAACTTGATCCCTGCATTATAATAAAACTATGTTGCAAGGAGGTGATTACATCCCAGAAGCTACACAGATGTCACACATACTGAAGAACTGTTAAATAGATTGTGCTTCACATTCAATCTGTCTTATAAATAAATCTTGTCCTTGATATTTTTTGTGTTTGTAGCATCTGCGTCATTCTGAGTAATTTCTCTTGTGATAAGTCTGATACAAACCTGTTAAATAGATGTAATAATGACGTACGCAGGACATTTTTCTGTACGATAATAACATTTGCGTCCAAACCAAAGAGGTCCGTCGACATTTCCACTGAACATATTGCTCAGAATGTCTTGGGAAGATAAATAAATGACTCATAAAACCACTGTGCTGATGCCAATACCTTATAACACATATAACAGAAATATGAGTTGTCAGAGCTCCAGTGTTATCGTCTGCAGGATGCAGGATGCAGCTCCATCACGACCAGTGAGGTAAGTGACTGAATGGGGCTGCAGGCGGGGGTGGTGCATGCAGATGGGGAGTGGGAGGAGATTGTGAAGGGACAGAGTGGGTGGGATGTTGTGGGGGGGGGGGGATGTACCATTAAACTGCTTCAGGAGCAGGTGTGCAGCCTCACCGAAGCAATACGTGAGCGTTATATGGAGAAACCGATGATGAAATATATATCACAGTGTGATCACCTTCACTGGTGTGTGAATCAAACTTTTTATTATCACATGTAATAGATGAGCTTTGGTTTATTGATTCAGTTTCACCAGAAATACGTGAAAATCGTGTTTGTGCTACTGGACAGTTGATAATCGTGAATGCAGGTTTGTCCATAGACACACAAAGCGTCAGCAGCGGTTTGATCTCCATGGAACAATTTGCCAAATGGAAAAAAACTTGAAAACATAATCAGACTTTACCTTCATCAGTTTCGAGTCATCCAATAAAAAAAACAGATTGGAAAAATCTGGTGTAAACTGAGGATAACGTCAAAATGGCTGTGATCCAAATCCATTCAATTGGTCTCCGGCATAAAAGTCAGATGTGATATGTGCTCATCCGTGACCCTGACCTCCACATGCTTACCTTCCACCTCATTAGGCTACATAAAGGGCACACTGCTCTCTTCATGGAGCTGTGGTTATACTCACAGCAAGAAGGTTCCTGGTTTGATTCCTGGTTGGTGAATTCTCTTTCTGTTGAGTTTGCATATTCTCCCCAATTTTTTGCTGGCTTTCTCTGGACAATCCGGCTCCTTTACACATTCCAAAGACTCAAAGGAAAAGTGATATTCTTTAGATGATGTACCGATGGATGGATGGAAGGTAAGTTGTGGTTACAGTTATTAAAATGTCCAACATGTAGGGCACACTGCTTCCTTCATTGGCATCGAACATTTGTGCTGAACGTGAATCACAAGGTGCAAATGTGGCCAATATGGATGAAAGATGAAAATGATCTGAGCTGCAGAAACCAGGGCAGGTTGGACAGGATCTTGAATTCTTATAAGACAAGAACATTCTGCACAGAAGATCTATGGGACCACATAAATAAACCCAATAAAACAATCATATTGTTATTTTTTAGGTGAGCATGCAGCACAGTATGTTAAAGGCAAAGAGAATCAAGAGTATATTGTTTATGCTCAATGAAGACCAGTTTGCAGGAATCAAATTCTAATTTGCAAACTTTATTTCCCAGAGCTGAGTTGTCCGTCTCACTCGATGCAGCCTATAAAGTTCACAGCGCAGCTGGAACACGGGAGATAAAAACCCCTTCACGGTTACTCCAGTCAAATTAGGCAGGAAGCTTTATGCTGCGTGACGTGTAGCTTACCGTCCGGCGAGTAGCAGCGTCGTAATGTCGGAACAGGAGGAACACCTGGCGTCTGTCTCTGAGTCTCCTCTGCTTTCTGTGTCCCTCTCAGGTGACATCTCACAGTATCAGAGGATTATTGATCAAGCTGTCATCTCTTACATATCTTCACTTCTTAAAAAACATGTGGCCTACAGCTGTATAGGCTTCTGTCCCTCTTCTTTCACATTTTTATTATAATATCCCAACATTTCTTTACTTTTCACACACACAAATCTCCCTTCAAGTAAAATACTGCCGCTAAAATACGACCTGAACACTTCACCTTGATTCTCAACAGCAGCAGGAGCTGTAACCTTCATCCTGCTTCCCTCAGTTCTTCCTTCTTTCATTCTTGGAAGCGTTTATTGGTGCCTGGATGAATCCGAAACCCGAGGCAGGCGGAGCAGCTCGACCGTGGAGCCGTTTGGCGTCGGAAAGAAACTGCAAAGCTGCACTAATAACGTCCCCCTGAATATTTTAGACACAATTTATTTTTAATCCGCCGGCTGGAAATCAGAGTGATTCAGTTCCATATTGCGGCCCCGGGGGGTGTTTCGTTGCTCATACTTTTTTAATGACCACAATTCTGTCCATCCAGAGGGAGGGAGGGGGGGGGGAGGGGCCGGCGGCCTGTAACTCGGAAGGTAAAGGACGTGAGAAGTCGGCTGGGAGATGGATTCGAGATGAGATTCTGCCTTTTGACAACAAGAAAAAAAGTGGCACCTGTTCCTCGGATTGAAACAGATTGTATTTTGGAGAGAGGCACGTTTTATAGTAATAGAATAATTTATGATGGAGCATAAGGGTCACTAAAGGGGAAAAACACTTCTGCCATTTTCAGAATAAAGTCAAAATTGTATGAGAATAAAGTGTTTAAAGTGGTTTCTGTCATAGTAAATCACATTTAAAGCTTGAAGTTTAAGTTGTCATGTGTTTTTTTCTCAGTATGTCACAACTTAATTCTCATCATATTACATGTTGTTTTTATAATGTAAAGCCTTTTTTCTCCATTATGATTATCGTTTACATAATATACAATATTCAACATTACTCTTGCAAACTCTTTCTTCTGTGCTAATACTCGCCCATGGCTGCCTAACATATAAGGTATTTTTTGTGCAATGAACCTCTTTAATCAGAGGAACAAAATAATTCACTTTTAATGAAGCGTGGCAGTTTGTGGTTTAAGAGAATGATCAACGTGTCTCATAACTGTATTGAACAGTTGAAGTTGAGAGGTTCTTTCATCACATTACATCAGAAACCCAGTTTGGGACCATATCCTGCGTCCCTCCGGGTCTGAGAGGGTTCCCATGTAATAACATTCTTCTGGGTTCAGGTCCAGCCCGGAGCACGGCGTCCTCTCTCTCTTATTAAAGGCCTGAAAGGCAAAAGAGGCCTTAAAGAGGGAAAAAGAAAAAGCACAAAAATGTCCGTATAAATAATGGTATCAGTTGTGCTGAGGGAGCAGGTTCTCTCCGGCTTTAAGTGCATCAGTCAACGCCGAGCTAAACTAAGCACTCTCATTGCATTTGTTAAAATTTAATAGCATAAACACAAAGGCCTTTTTTCTCGTCCGTGTGCGTCTATGTTTGGCATCACGCGTGACTCATGCCTCATTTAAGGCCTGTTTTGTTTGGCACCTGGAGTCACAGCTTCTCAACACATTGTATTGTGTTCCCTGGATTAAGGACCAATCTCAGGGTTCCATAAGGGCCATTATCAAAGATTGTTTTACGGCGGGACTTCCTCTGCCAACCAAAGCAGCTCGGATATATTCCCGGGGGAAATGAAGAAATAAGCAATAGACAGATCGACAAAAGACGGCGCAGGAACGAAATTAAATATTCCGCTCTGCCACTGAGATCATCTTAATATGTATTCATATCCTCAAAATGTGCAGCCAAGGGCCCACAGTGTATACTGCTCAGACTATGACACAAACATGCACCTACACTGTGCACCACTGCGTCACTGAACGTCATGATTAAACCAAAATATAATTTATTAAATATTAAGTTTAAAATAATCTAATTTGTCTGCTGTTGACCTTCACAGGTTAAGGCCATGGTCCCTGAGGTCAGAACTAATGATGTTCTCATTGTAATATACTGCATGTCTGTGGCATAAGTCAACAGGAATCCCTCCCAGGGTACATGAATAGACGTATCAAGGACGGCTGGGTTGTTGCCCCTCAGGGATAATGGGTCACATGACGCACTTTGAATGCAAATACTTTGCACAGACCCTGAAGAGAGAGAGGCGACTCGTCCCTGGCTTCATGTCATACGTTGAGAAATGAAACAAATTGGAAGAAAATATAAAAATCTTGGTGTAGGTTCCTGAGCAGCTACTCGGTCACAAAGATTCATGATTCATGTATAGCCCATAGGGTTCTAACTTCCTATCTCTATTCCTGAACTGGTAGAAAAATGTTCTTTTAGAATCTTCAGTAATGAATAAATGACAAACAGGGCCAGTCAAGTGTCTTTTTTTATGCCTGGAAAAAACAAAGTAGCCTCACTGACCAACTCTGAGAGGATGAGAAAGGTGAGAAACCCTAAAGATGAAGAGGTTGCTGGACACAATTGGAAAAATGTCCCGTTTTAAAGTGTCATTAAAGGTGAGGCAATGACAATGGTGCAAAAAAACATTATGTTTATATGTTTATTCAGCTTTTTCCATTTCAGTTCTAAATTTGTAATCCATCTTTATTTACAGTCTATGACGCAGACAATCACAAAAGTAGAAAATAGACAAAGACAGGAAGCAGACCATCCAAAAAAAACACAAGATATACGGTATAAAAATGAAACAGGAAATATGATCTGCCATTAAGGGGCAGATCAGGACACCTAAATGAAAATATATTGGTTGTAGTTTGCTGTATTACACCATGAAGTAATATGTGTATTTATATCGGTTAACAGCGGCGCCTTGGAATAGATAAACACACAGAAAAAGAGTTTGAGGCTATATTTTATCTTCACTTTACTTATAATGTATGATCTACAAAAGGGTCCAGGTTATGCAGTGATCAGGATTTCTTAGAGCTCCAATAGCCTGAGGGCTGTTCAGGCAGACTGTTTACAAACCCTCCCCCTTCACTGGGGCAGCAGTTTTCCTCTCTCTCAGTTTTTCTATCTCCTCAACATGGAACCGCTCGCTTTCCAACGAGCGCTGGAATATTCTGTTTCTTGAAAGCACAGTTTACACTGCTCGTGTCGTAATTGAACTAAGAGCAGCTGTATGAGACGGATTGTTTAGGTGACACATGCAGAGCAACACACATTAAGTGCACTAATGCATTTCTTAGGTCACAAACATTACACGCAATCAGCCATTTCAGGGGCATGAATCAGGGCTTTGGTGTTTTATATGAGACAGTGTGTTGTTTTTATAATTGAGGTTTGATGGAAAGGTGCAACGTTAGAAACAGCAACACAACAAATAAAGGGCAGATGGAAAACAAACTTTTTTTTTTTATTCACGAGAGTGAATATCAAAAACAGGCCTTTGATTCAACTGTCAGTCCTTGACTGGGGCAAGGTAAGTGGTTCTCTGTTTGCTGCTGCTGTTGGTGATTGATTTTGCATTTGTATATTTTCATCAAAGCTGAGTATAGAGGAAACATATCAATCTTTGTCATGGGCTAAAAGGTGGAAAAAGACTACAATGACATTTCATTGCTGCTGTTCAAGGTTCCTGTGTGTTGTACTGGAACACCCACTCCTTTTTGTTATTTTCAATATGAAAGAAAATTGATTTTTCCCTCTTGTAACCTGGATCCTTTTTTTTTTAGAGCTAGGGCCTTTATTTCCAACATTCATATTTTAAAATCCACTTCATACTTCCAGGCTGCAGTATCTCCAATAATGACATTAAGAGTTTCTATATGTGCAATATCCTAGAGGACCTGATAAGCCACCTTTAATATTCGCACATGTATTTGAAATTAAACCTACCATCAAGAAGCCCAGCTAATTCTGAATATGAATACATTCATCCTTTAATTCAGATATCCCACAATGTGTCTGTAATTAACAGGAAGTATCCTGGCTCCAGTTAAAGAAAGACCTCAACTTAATATCTTTACTTCAATAAAGATTCCTTTTTATGGCTCCTTGCTTCTTTAAAAAAGTAGGATAGAATATTAGCTAACAGTAACCCAGATACACTTCATATGATGGGTTTTAAATTACAGTCTCTCCTCCATCAGTATTCAAGCCAGTTTCTGTCCTCACATGAACCGAGATTTACTCACTCCTGGTCCGCAGAGGCCTCAAGCCAGTCATCAATCTTTTAAATGTATAGTCACCCGATGCTGTTCTGCATGCTAATTGCATGTGACCTGATTTCACATCTCACGATCAGGGTTTGATCGCATATTTGTGGCATTAAAACAGATGGTGTCAGAAAAAGACACAAATAAAAAAATGTGTCACAAACTCACAAATTCACTTGTACAAATAAATAATTGATAAAAATAGACAATTTAAGGATAGTGTTCATAAAGATCAAGATGTTTTAGTTTATACCACTTTGGCAGGAGAAAGGGCAAAATCTCAAAGAATCCCATTTTGTTATTGTAAGCAAAAATATTATTCTTAAAATTAATATTTAAATAAGAGCATTCTCTTAATAAAATAAACTTCTAATCTGTTAATTCAGGTTTAAAGCCAAATAGATACAGATACAGAAGAGAGGAGGATCAAGGATGGAACCCTGAGGGACACCATTAGTGTTACACACTACGCATCTAACACAAATGTAAATTTCTTGGATTTAAACTGTGTTAAACCTTTCAAGCCAAACTAAAGGGTCCCATAATTGCCAATGTATGAGCTGTTGTAGCTGATGTATGTAGAATACATGCATTCATACAATAAGTGTATGAATCCATGTTAACACACAAGGAATCTTCTAAACTTTATATAATAATAAACAAAGTGTGGCAAAATATTGTACCTGCCTTTATATATGATCAGTATTAAGCCAATGTGTTGTGACGTATATGTGTTTGGCATTTTCTTTTCACTAAAACCAATGTGGAAAGCATATTTTTACCTTTGCAATTATTCTGCTCTCCTGCGTTAAATTATTAATACACAGCTACAATGGGTACTTTTAGCATGGGACACAGTTTACAATATTAATACCATTAACCATACCCGCCCATCATCTCAGCCCAGTAGGGGACCTTTAATTGAATACACGGACATTGTTGCATTAAGCAAATATGCCAACGCAGCGACAATAACTCCCAATGTGCAGTGAGGACGACAAAAGTCTTACGATGTTATTGTGTGCGTGTAGTCACACATTTATGGTGTTTCCAAATGGTCACATTATTGTAAACAGTATTTTAATGTTAAAATATCATTCTCATAAAGCTGTACATGAATTCCTCCAGTCACAGAGATAATTAAAGATCAAGAAGATTTATAAATAAATGATTTATTTTAGTATCATTATATTAAAGATAATGGAATGGTGTATTTACTTCGCAGAATATTTTTTCTAAAGGCAATATCATTATGAATTTACAAATTTAATTAAATTAAATTAAAATGCTGGAAGTGTTTTAAAAACAATCAAATTAAATTCCTATGTGTTTCTCTTAATCCCTTGTGATGTTGTGTCTTAGCCAAAAACTAACAATGACTTCTTTATCTCCTACTCTCTCCCACTGTCTCAAAACAACAACCCTACCACATCAACAGAGTCTGTACCTGTCCGTCGCAACATTCGTTCCCTCTCTCCTGCCTCTCTAGCATCCCGTGTTTTGTCAGCTCTCCCTTCCACTGACTCCTTCTCACTCATGCATCCTAACTCTGCCACAGACATTCTCCTTTCTACTCTGTCCTCCTCTCTTGACTCTCTCTGCCCTCTTATGTCACGACAGGTCCGCCAGTCCTCCCCAGCTCCGTGGTTGACTGACTCGGTGCGTGCCGACAGAGCCACTATGCGAGCATCAGAAAGGAAATGGCGGAAATCTAAACACCTGGACGACCTGCTCGCCTATCAGTCTCTTCTCTCTCTCTGCCTCTATCTCCACAGCCAAAAGCACTTTTTACCAAACTACTATTCAATCCTCATTTTCTAACCCCAAAAAACTCTTCTCCATCTTTTCAAACCTCCTCGACCCCCCCCAGTCCCCCTCCTCCCTCCTCCCTTCTACCAAGCCACTTTGTCAACTACTTTACAAAAAAGATTGATGACATACGATCTTCTTTTTCTGATCCTCCTTCTAGAACCACACCTCCATCAACTTCATCTTCATCCCCTTCGCTCTCCTCTTTCACCCCTCTGTCTCCCAATCAAGTTCTGACCTTGGTAACCTCTGCCCGCCCGACCACCTGCCCCCTTGACCCCATCCCTTCTCACATTCTCCAGTCTATTGCTCCTGACCTTCTTCCTTTTCTTACTCATCTTATCAACACTTCCCTCTCAAATGGCTGTTTCCCTAATTCTCTGAAGGAGGCAAGAGTAAATCCTCTCCTGAAGAAACCCACCCTCGACCCGTCTGCAGTAAATAACTACAGACCTGTCTCTCTTCTTCCCTTTGTTTCCAAAACTCTCGAGCGTGCAATCTTTAATCAACTCTCCTCCTATCTGAACCACAATAATCTTCTTGACCCTCGCCAGTCTGGTTTCAAGGCAGGTCACTCAACTGAGACTGCCCTCCTTGCTGTCTCTGAGCAGCTTCACACTGCTAGAGCAGATTCTCTCTCCTCTGTCCTTATCCTTCTAGACCTCTCTGCTGCATTTGACACAGTGAACCACCAGATCCTGATCTCATCCCTTCAGGACCTGGGTATCTCAGGCTCTGCCCTCTCCCTGCTCTCTTCCTACCTCAACGAACGCACTTATCGGGTAACTTGGAGAGGATCTGTTTCTGAACCTTGTCCTCTCACTACTGGGGTCCCTCAAGGTTCGGTCCTGGGTCCTCTCCTCTTTTCTTTGTACACCAACACTCTCGGCTCTGTCATTCACTCACATGGCTTTTCCTACCATAGCTATGCTGATGACACCCAACTAATCCTGTCTTTTCCCCGATCAGAAACACAGGTAGCAGCTCAAATCTCTGCCTGTCTGACTGACATCTCTCAGTGGATGACCGCTCACCACCTGAAGATTAATCTTGACAAGACTGAAATACTTTTCCTTCCAGGGACAAACTCTCCCACCCATGACCTGACTATTAACTTTGACAACTCCGTGCTGACCCCCACTCAGACTGCTAGGAACCTGGGTGTGACACTCGACTGCCAACTCTCCCTTTCTGCCAACATTACTGCAACAACGCGGTCCTGTATATTCATGCTTTACAACATCCGGAGAATACGCCCCCTTCTCACTCAGAAGGCGGTGCAGGTTCTGGTCCAGGCCCTGGTCATCTCACGCCTCGACTACTGTAACTCCCTCCTGGCAGGTCTACCTGCTACTGCCATCCGACCTTTGCAGCTCATCCAGAATGCAGCAGCTCGACTGGTTTTTAACCAACCTAAATTCACTCGCACTACTCCGCTCCTCCGCTCCCTACACTGGCTACCAGTGACTGCCCGCATCCGGTTCAAAACACTAGTACTCGCATACCATGCTGTAAACAGATCAGGTCCAGATTACATCCAGGACATGGTCAAACACTACACACCAGCACGTTCTCTCCGCTCTGCTTCAGCTAAACGACTCGTTCCTCCTTCACTGCGAGCTAAACACTCATCAAAATCACGACTGTTTGCTGTCCTAGCTCCTAAATGGTGGAATGAGCTCCCACTCGACATCCGGACATCTGAAAGTTTACACATCTTTCGCCGAAAACTAAAAACACACCTCTTCCGACTGTACCTTGAATAAAAAAAAAAACAAAAAAAACAAAAAAAACAAAAAAAAAAAAAACAAAAAAAAAAAACAAAACTAACCACTTTTGAAAACTAACACTTTGGTAGCACTAAAATGGCACTTACTTATAGCACTCTGTAGTTTTGCTTTATTTCGAAGAAATTTTACTGTCTTGATTCTTGTTGTTCTTGGTTTGTACCCTCAGGGTTGAATGCACTTATTGTAAGTCGCTTTGGATAAAAGCGTCAGCTAAATGAAATGTAATGTAATGTAATGTAATGTAAAAAAAGTGTCTTGCACTTATTGAATTTCAGTTATGCATTAGAGAGTGATTCTCGTTTGAGATGTGATAAGAACAATTATTGGACTTCAAGTCACCGATCTGTTTCAATCTATCTCCCCCCTCTCACACACTGAGGGCTTCAGTTCCATTTGAAGACCTTGTCCTCCTAACCACCGTCGGCAATCTGTGTCCATTCAACTGTATAATGACAGCGGTGACTGCAGAGACGACCAGGGATCTGTGGCCGAGGCGAGAAGAACACTAAAATTCAATAATGCAAAAAAAGGCTAATGTTTAACTTTCCCATGGGGTTAAGTTTTATTCAACAAGCAGAACAATGACAGAGAGCAACGTATGATATTATATACTGTATATGTTTATCTTTAAAGGTGCAGTGTGTAGACTTTAGTGACATCTAGTGGTGAAGTTGCACGCTGCAGCTGAATACCCCTCACCTCACCCTCCCCTTCCAAAAATGAAAGAGAACTCAAAAGGTTTAGTTTGTCCAGTTTTGGCTACTGTAAAAAACAAAATGGCGGCCTCCTTAAAGAGGACCTGCTCCTGATGTAAATATAAAGTATTTAATTATAAAGGGCTCAGTCTAGGCTAAAGAAAACTACAACTTTAGAATGATTTCACAGTTTAGATGAAACACACGTGTGGAAACATCACTAGGATAATTTTATATTCAATTTCTTCCAATCGATCCCTTTCACCTAAATCATACACACTGAACCTTTAAGAACAAGTTAATAAAGATGGAGGCTCAGGGTTTATTTATTAGATGTAGGTCAGCTCTCAGCGGATATTTTTTGTATTTGTTTTTTGTTGTTGTAGTAGTGCAGTTGGTCATTGGGGCAAATGTGCAGCGATTCTGAGTAAATGCAGTGTATTTAAGTCTCTTTATACATCCATGCTAGTCACATAATAGGCTATGCTAACGCTTACTTTTCCACAGTGCTATAATGTAATGGGATTTCATGAGATTACCCAAATTACACGTCACTTTCGGGACATGTCACATGTCATGTTCATGCAATTCAACTTTTCTGTTAGTTAGGGTTAAAGGAGGGGATTTAAAATCAGGAGGCATGAAATAACATGTGAGACGAAATTTGATGAAACCTGGCTTTATAATTACACTTTCATGATTAATGGGTATATGATAAAAGTGTGGTCAGCTTTGGCTGCGAGTGATTTAATTTCTCATCATCCAATAAAGGTTGTTCCACTGCAAACCCTCTGCTGACTGTAATTGCAGCGCTTTATCACAAAGTGGTCCAATTAATGCAAACCCAATGAGTTGAGTTATTATTCAGAACAGCAGAACGTTGCTATTATCACATTGTTTCACAAAGCGAATGAACCGATGTCAATACAGTTCTATTGCTTCGAGTCGGCTTGTGGCTGAGCACAGGGAGACTCAGGGGAGAGGAGTCTACGTCTGAGAGAAAATGAGGTGCTGAGTTAGATCAGGAATAAAGTGGTGGGTGGGGGGGTTTGGCGTAGGGTTTCAATTTAGAAACAGAAAACTGCTGAGGATCACCTGTCGTCACAATCTGTCCACCTCCACAGTGGAGCTCTCCGACAGAAGCGTCTTCAGAGCTGCGGTATCTCGGCTGAACCGTTTGATGCCGATTAGCATCTCTGCTCATCTGTAGATTTCAACAACTGTATTTCCTCTTCTTGGCAAAACAAGGCCGTGTGAACACATCTCACTCCTTCATCATAATCAATGGGACATAAACAGATATGCACTCTTGTGTGTCATTTCCAAGGACACGTCATCCAGGACATCCATTGTTTCATCCCTCCAGTTTCTATATTTGTTCAGGGTATGTTGTTGCCGTGTCTTCTGCATTGTCCTGGAAAAAAGGGAGACAGATGAAGTTTATCTGGAGCAATGAGCGTAAACATAATATTAATGGGAGTTGCCCCTGGGTCCCCTGGTTAATAGGTCCTGACACCTTGGCATGGACTTGATAGATCAGTCGCCAAAGAGATGAAGGCTGCGGGCATGAAAAGCCTTATTACAGCCTGACAGAGGAGAGGAGTCACGGAGATCCATCAGCCCCCGGGGAGCTGTGCACATGTATGCGTTTGTAGATTTAGGGAAGGCCTGTGTGTGTGTGTGTGTGTGCGTGTGTGTGTGTGTGTGTGTGTGTGTGTGTGTGTGTGTGTGTGTGCAGGGGACAACACTGGCAAACATAAATCTACAGAGTGCCAAGTTTCGCACAAGCACACAAGGTGAGCCTCTACTCATGCCCCCAGGACGAGTGTGAATATGCAATGTGGTTGTTTGTTTGTCTCTGAGCAGCTTCACAGCTGAACCCTTGAGGGCTCGTAGGTTTTTCATCGTTATCTGGACAGACCGGAGGTGGGGGGGGATTTGAGAAGCTGCTGCAACTCACCAGGTGGAAAATGTGAAATAATAATGTTGATATTTCCAATCAATCAATGACATAACCCGGTACACTCTTCTGAAGTTAGTACAGAATCTTGTTCCTCTTCAGCATTGTCCTGGAGCTCATGTGTCATTATTCTGATGAACAGGTACAGAAACGAAATGAAGACCAGGTATCTTATGCTGTTAGGATCATTTCAATTTCTATTGAGGAACATGACACACGTTTGTTTTAACATCTCCTCATTGTCAGATGTGATCTAATCCCTGCGCTTACTTCATGAATGTGTGTTACCATGGTTACCAAATGATCACGCAAACCTAGAGAAATCTCAGTTCGCCTGAGTTGGTCTGAATGAGACTGACACTCAGTAGAGCGCTCAACAGTTGCCTTAAAATAAAATACAAGAATCAAGCTGCACCACGCACTCATCGATATCACTTCCCTGAATGTGCATGAATTTCTTTAAATCAAGATCCTGGGAAATTGATAAAAAATGTTAAATAAAAATGCTGCGTCTGTAAAGTAAGTCTAAACACATCCTGGGAAAAGACTTTCTCTCTGATCCCGGTGCTAACATTGCAAGCATGCATGCACAGCAAGCTGCCGTCAACATCAAACCCCCAACATGCAGAATAATAATGTCCCCTATCAATAAATAAAGAGAGCTCTGCTTTGCACACAATGTGTGGAGCGATGGCCGAGCTGGGAGCGGAGCCCTGTCAGCACACAGGCTTCCTGGCACCACAGTGGGAAGTTCTGTTGGGTAACAGGCGGCCAATCAGTGTGAGAGACCCTCCTGTGGTCAGAAGGTCACATGTCGAGATTCTGCAAGCGGATTTTTGGGAACCATGTTACCTGCATCTACACCATCTATACCAGCCTGTGTTCCGTTGTGTCCAGTTTAATTAGTGTGGAAGTGGAATTACTTGTGTCACTTCTTGTTCTTTCTAAGGAGCAGTAAAGGTTTAGTAAAACCTAAATTGTATATCTGCGATGGGGGGCAAACATAATCGTATGATCAGTGTCTACATCATAAATTTTCATTGTTCCATATTAGCCGTGTCCCATTCAGGGGTTGTCTCCATTGGAAGATGGAAGCCGAAACGAGAGAGCCTTAGCTTCTGTAAGTAGAAGCCCTAAATGGGGCTCATCCAATCCGGAGAACTAGCTCATTAGCTTCGTCACGAGCACACAACAATTTCCGGGATAGTTTTGTCCTGGCAGGATCCACTCATTGCATTTGAAGGAGCCTTCAGAATGTGACAGCCTCACGTCACTGTGACGCGCTCGGCCTTGAATCAGGACTTTTGTCTATGGTTGTAGATTTGACCTCCCGTCCTGTAAACAACAGTTGGTCACCCGAGTCTCAAACAGAAGTAGGCCACACCTGAGTTTGTCTCCTGTAGACAAAGACAATGTCATCAAACCGGGATATTCTTCCTGGCATCCAAATCAGAACTGGTGCCAAAAACCTGGTGCTGCTCACAGTCCTCTCCGCACCCTCAGCTGTTGAATTCCTTCCTGTCCAATGCACAGGCAGATAAGTAATGTTTCCACGATTTCTCCTGCCATCGATGAGAAAAAGCCACGACACTCTCTGGATATAAAGATCAAAGCCCTGGCTCGTGTGGGCGTGAACGTCCAATACAAGGAAAAGGAAAATCTTGTTCTGTGTTGTGTGTTTATGAGGGAAAAAGAGCTTAGGTTGAGTAACTGCTAGTGTCTGTTGCTTCCTTCTGTACTCTCGACTATTTTGGCCGGTGCTGAGGGGAGAGAACGCTGCCAAGTCCTGGCTCCAGCAGCGACTGGTAATGGCCAGCGAAACTGAGAAATTGGTGAATGCCACACCGGCCAAAAAAACTGCACAACGCTCTGTCATGCCCCTCGCCGATGTGATTCATCCAACTGAACAGTGACAGGTCACATTTTGTCCTTTTTCCCCCAACACCTCTTGGGTATTTTCCACCCGACCAGAAAGTGTGTCCTTCTCACTTTCTGTGTTGTCTGGGGGAGACAGAATGAACATCCACCGGCATTACACCCCGCTCACTGCAGTCCGTGCTGACAGGTGAGAGGAAGTGGTTCCCCAGGCCAACAACAGGAGTTGGCACCGGCAAGGTTGGAACTGTGACTGGAGCCGGTCGTCCACTAATCGGAAAGGTCGGTGCTTCAGTTCCCAGACTCCTCCGGTACAAATGATGGACTGAAGGCTGGGTGAAGGGTAGCAGTCAATTAAACACTGTATGAATATGTGTGTGATTTAAGAAAGCTTTTTTATTGGATCCAAAACTAGTAAACACCACTTAGTATTTGTAATCACAGGGGGAATTCAAAATTTAAGAAATGATTTAAGATTGGATGTAAAATGAGTAAACACCACCGACTGAAGAATGAGTCACCAAACAACTTAAACTGATTTACAAGAATAGAAAAAACAGCAAGTTGACGAAATGGGATTTTGACTTGTTGGTGAAACAACAAGAGATAAAAGGACACAGGGTTAAAACTGGGAACATGTATTTTTCATTTCAACTAAAACTAAAATATTCACCTGCCAGCTAAACTGCTCATTATCCTAACTTTAAATCTACTAGTGTCTGAAGGGTATTAAGACATATTTATATATTTATATCAGTTGTGTTATTAATGTTCAATATAGAAAAAAACTAAAGTTTCCTCATGAATAATCCAAATACGTCTGAATAAACACTTAATATATTTAATTTGAATTGCATGACTGTAATATTAACAGAACATGATGTCAGACACACACGGTCTTGTGACTCGTTTGCTGAATGAGACCAGACAGAGAATAAAACTGCAAAATGTTTCCAATCTTCACAATGGATTGAAAAAGAAAGAAACCAAGAGCTGAGAAAGAAAATTGCATTTTTTCCTCTTCGAGTCATTAGTTTCAAACAAAATAATCAAACATTTGTTGAGAGCACTTTGTTAAGAGAGCAGAGGAATTGAACAAAGCCACACAGGATGCAATCGCGGCGATAGCCTCTGGTGTTACACTTACAATACTTCCATTTATTTTCATATTAGCATCTCATTAAGCCCACAGTGTGCCCAACGCTGAGAGCCACTGTGTTACACAGTCCTGCTGAGAGCCACTGGGTACAGTAGGAACTGGAAATCCAGTGGGGGATCTCCAGATGGGTAGTACCGGCACCTAGCTGGAGGGGCGGTCCCACAGGGGCTGTTCTTCATCCGGTGACAAGGAGTTTATGAGTTTTTTAGACTACGGGGCTTCAGGAAACCATCCCCAGTCTATGAATTTATGTTGTTTGTCCTGTCTCTTCTTTTACACCCGGCTGTGTCTTCAGGGGAGTTGAGAGCGGAGCAGAGCTGAGGGCGGAGCTGTGATTTAGTGGATGGATAGTTTGTCCAACAACGTACATTTTTCTTAATTTCCTCTATTTTGACATTGATTTTGCTGCCACCTGTAGTTCTGTGACTTTTGTTTGTTAAACTCGCTGAAGAACCACAACGATGTGTTAAAATCAACGAGACTTCGATTTCTGCAGACCTCCAGGTGATATCGTCCAACGAGGATCTGATTGATATAATTGCTCAAAATAACTCACTGTCAATTCTTGGGTTATAACATTGTTCCCTCCACCAAGGAGGTTCGGTTTTCACCCCTGTCCATTTGTGTGTTTGTTGATTTGTCAGAACAAATACGCAAATCTTAGCGGAGGGATTACGGTGATTGAATTTAAGGGAAGTGTTCATTCTTAGAAGAGGTTTGTGAGCGACTGAGTGACATGACAGTTGAATGTATTAAACAGTGTTAACCATAGATGTGGTCCAATTATTTCTTAGAAGTGACACTAGGGTTTCTCAATTATCTCTTTCCCATTTTATGTTTGTCAATAAGAACAAAAGGCCAATAAAAACATTTTCTAAATAAGGAAATTAAATCACTAGATTATTCCTAGAACGTTTGTCAATCTTTCTTATTTCCCTTAGCTACTATGAATCCAGTTTACTGAACAGGATATTAATACAACGGCAGTCATTTCCCGTACTTACACACAGTCTAATTAAATGGGGAATTGAATCGAAGCCGGCCCGCTGAGATCATCCAGCTGGTGGAATGTTCTCTGGAATCACGTCAGCGTTGCATGCAGGCATCCTCCCCGAAAGAATTAGATCCTCCTGAAGGAAAATCAATGGACCTCCCTCTGCGGAGGTGTTTATGAGGGTGCAAACAGAGATGGGTTCCCAGTGAGGAGACTGTACGGCCGATCATCCGTCCATGGAAACACTCAGGTCTCCTTCACCTCCCCTGCCAAGTGCTGGCCTTCTGTTCTGCCCAGGCTCTTACAGGCAACCCATATGTCAGGAGCTCTCCATCCCACCACCCCCTCTAACCCGGGAGGATGGAAGTATGACACAATAAGAATGAAACTGATGCCATTAACTGTATTTAAATAGCATTTATCAAAGAGGAAACTAATAAACATGCATACAGAGGATTGGTTTATTATTTGAATGAGAGAAAATGTAAAAACCTTCCTGACTCTACTTAAATAAAGATGTGGAGTACATTGTTTTTGTGTTGTCTTTGTGTTGTACTGGACTTGTCAAAGGGTCAGTAGGTCGTATGTGAAGACTGGGGTGAAGAATGTGTAGTTCCAGTTTTTATGGATGGACACTTTTGGGTCTAAAAGGTTTTCACTCATCCCATCATCCACCTCCTCTCTTCAGGAACACT
The DNA here is from genome assembly GCF_963576545.1 of Limanda limanda. NCBI lineage: Eukaryota > Metazoa > Chordata > Actinopteri > Pleuronectiformes > Pleuronectidae > Limanda > Limanda limanda. Next base: position 23,592,541 of record NC_083645.1, on the reverse strand, counting down.
CTGCCAGCGTAGTACTTCTCCATATTAGCTGGGATTAAATTGATTCTCACCGAGGTCACTGAGCTGTATCCCCCTGCTGATCAATAAAAGCCTTTTTTTCTGTTAATCTCTCAGTCTTTGTGTCTGTGTTCGGTTGTTCAGCGGGAAATCCTCCACACCGATACAAAGTGAATAGAAGGAAGAGGAGCTTTTATGACTGACCAGCACTGTAATGTCCCCGCAGGATTAAGTTAGAAGCAGATAAGTGGCAGCTAAAGTCAATTAGCAACTATTCCTGTGACGAGTCATTACGTGATAAATACAGAAGCATTTATCTGGAGAAGCGACGTGGGTAAATTCAAAGGTGCCATTTTCCGATGTGACAGAGCCCCCAGCCTCCATTTATAGCCCGATATATGAACCTTTATGTCGCTCTTTGCGTTGACTTTGTCTGTAATCTCATCGCAGGGAAACATTCGCTTCACGTTTGGTGTGAACGCAGCTTTACTCCTGAACTTGCTGGACCTGATTTTGGCAACTTTGTCACTATTCCAAGGCGTTGGAATTTATTTTAAAGCTGATATTTAAAGGTCAATAAGTTGCATACGATGGATTTAAGGTCAACAGTCCAGAATGGTCCTCACACAGGCAGGAGTATACAACTAAGGTGCACACACAAACAAACAGCCAGCCTATTCCTCACACATGCACACACACACAAACACACTCAGCTGGCAATCAGCGGCAGTAGGAGTCTTTGCTCATGCATAGCTGAGAGGCAGTTTGCCCATGTGAATAGCATTGCAATCAACATAGGCTCCATAAATCAGGGCGAGCCAGATAAAAGATTTAATCTTGGTGGTCCTCGGTGGACATGGACAGATCCATCTTCCCAGATGAGAGGTCCGTCTCCCCTGACGCCGCTGACAATGCCAGCTCCGACGGAAAGGGAGACGCTGGGAGGCAGATGGTGTCGGTCTGAGAGAGGATTCTTCCTTTGGAAACCAAATGAATCTCATTTCTAAAAGCTATTGCCTCAAAAGTCTGTTTATTATTCAATCTATTCCCCACCGAAATTAGGATTTGGGGTTTTTATACTTTGTTGACATGAGTGTTTCATCGGTAAACATTTCAAAAAGCAATCAATTACTGGGTATTTAACAGGGAAAGGAAGGTAATTTTGGGTCATTATCAGCCGATATTTATGACTTTGATTACAGGTGAAGTGGAAATTGCAGGAGACTGACTAACACCTCACAACTTTCTGCACAGATGGCAGCTCCCGGTGACACACCCCACACATCTGCTGCGTGAATATCCCTCCGTAGCATCCTTCTCTCTCTCTCTCTCTCTCTCTCTCTCTCTCTCTCTCTCTCTCTCTCTCTCTCTCTCTCTCTCTCGTCTGATTTTATCACAGTCGTCTTTATTCTGAAGCTTCCTTCAAAAATCATTAATGCTGCATCAACTCGTGGTGGCATTTTGCTGAATTGGGATCCTGCTTAGATTTTTTTTGATGCAGGGAATTTATATTGCTCTTCACGGAGAAGGACGGTGTGTAAATATGTTAGAAACGTCTTTTCATCGGTCTCCTATGATGGAACAGATGGATGGAAACATTTTTGCTCACCTTGCAGAGCTTAACGGAATAATAACAGTCACTGCTGTTTTTCATTATTCATCTGTAAAGAAGAGCAGAGGAACTTACATGAGAGCACTGCAGTTTGATGAAATATGTGAAAGTGAAAGACCCAAGGACACATCCACACTCAATCTCAGTCAGCAAAACAATATGTAGAAGAACGGTTTGAAAATATCTGGTCCAAACTGAAATTTCAAGCAAACATGCGCAGATCACTTACTTTATTTCTTTTATATTTCTACCATAATCATGTTAAGGATTGTTTGGCCTCGGTGGAGGTTTGTGCTCGGCTGACTTTCTAATTAAAATCTGTTTTCTTTATTTCCAGAGTCCTTTGTATTTTGTTGCAAATCCATATGAAACATTCGAGATATCAATTACATAAATTTCCTGTGAGTCTGTACATGCTGGCGATTTTTTATCCATTTGCATGACACAATAATAAAAATCTCTCCTTATTGATTCATATGTGCTTGTCCCCTGGGATTAAACGGAGGAAGAAATACATCCAGGGCACTTAATCTGCTCCGCGCGGTTCTCTATGCAGAACTGTATCTGTTAGCATGATCCATTTTCCTGAGTGCTCCCAGGCCGCGGCTGACGAGGGCCCGTCCGCACATCGCCATATATCCCACAATGTTATGAGACAGACCATTAGTTTATTGCTCAGCCAGCATTGGCAAGCAAGTGAGCATGAGCAATGTGAGAAATTGACGGGGGGAGAGGGAAACGCTCTTCACCGATAAATTGAGAGGAAAGATGGAACCTCTGTGTTTCTGAAACCTGTGTTTTACTCCGTTGTGGTGTTGAATGTTAACAAAACAGGCTCGGGCGAGAAGAATAGACTGGATGAAGGATGTGTGGATATCTCTGATTGAAACACATATGCACACTTAACCTGTCACATCGCAGGGGAAACTCGTAAATAAGGCGAATTTGATCAAAGTGCAAATCCTCCCGTCGCATTACTCTCTGAATGTCACCGCCATTAAACCTGCAGCTGCTGCGTCGGCTAAGTTGCATCGGTGACATTTGCAGAAGAAATGCCAGCCCGCGCACCTCCGACGTGCTCGCAGCGGCGGGAAAAACAACACAACAACAGCAGCCGCTCGCCACGGTGCGTTGCCATGGCGATGCACCCGGCCGCGTTGAGCAGCAGGAAGCTGTGGGTTCAGTGTTGAAGCGCCTCTCACTTTCCCAGGTGTGATTATACAGTGCACTGGCTCCCCTGACAGAACACAACAGCTGTTTGCTTTATTCTCCAGGGCGACTTAAAATGGTGGAATGCATCGGAGAGCCGCCCCTCCCCCCCCACCCACCCACCCACTCCCAGTTCCCCCCCGCGCGCGCCAACACGCAGCTACAGGAATGACACGCTGTACTGGAGCAACGAGAAGCCCAGCGAACACTGTTGCCATGACGACGCAGCCAGAGGATAACTGTTTTACAGCGTACGACGACGCCCACCTCCTCGGCTCCTTTAGAAATATGCTGCTCCTCGCTGATCTGCACAGTGGTGATGAGACGTGTTGGTGGTGGTCACTCAATAACAACCAGTTTCCTCTTTTCCCTCCACCATGAATCAACATGTTGTTAGAATAACTAGTAAAAGTAACTGAAAATGTCTCATCTGCATTAGAAATGTATTGTTGTTATCCTGTTTCATTTTCAATACCGTTAAAGACAAAGTGATAAATTACGCCTGGTTTCATGATGCCAATATTTCATCAGGGTCACTTTCAGACTCACTAGGAAAAGGTTTAGTGATTTTATATCCTTGTAAAACCTTTAGAAAACACAAAACTGAAGATCACATTGTACCAAAGACATTATTAAACTGTAATAATTAAACCAGGATATGATTCAAATGAAGTCAACATGTGTAAAGTACTTTTTAAAGCATATGTGGAAATGTTCATTTCTTATTTTGGATCCGTTTGTGAATGATTTGTCTATAAGATATTGATAATAATGTAACAGTATTTACCCATTAGGATTTTTTCTATTTCTCCATGTATTTAGGTTGGATACATGCTCTTGGTTTCATCCCACACAACATTAATTAGTGTCCATATTCTGCCTGACAACAAGATAATTGATTGGTTGACAGTGGAGGACATTTTGGGTTAATTTACTCCACGAGTCAATCAATTATCATCCACCTGAACCAGAGTTAAAACCCTTGTGCTGCATGTACTTGTATCATTGTGAAAAACTAATGCAATTAAGAACAGAAATCATCAGTATTATTGTTCAATAACATTAATACAATAACTCCTGCTTAGCTCAGTTTCAAATTTGAAACAAAATGATTAGTTCAAAATCTCCAATCTGCTATATTCATAACAGTTAATTTTCGTGATCTCTATCTCATTGTACTTAATGAGGTCAAACTATCACACACTTGGGTTTGTGAGGCACAAACAAATCCCTGACTACTGCCATTGTAATCAATGTGATGTAAATGAATCTGACCCTGAATCAGCGTCACTGTCATTTCAGCTCAGGTCTGTGCACAAGGACTCTGCACCTTCATCCGCCTTCATCCCCCGAGACTGTGAAGAGCTGTTGTAGATGGATAGAGTTGACATTGTCATTTCACTGGCAGATGTTTGGAAAATTAATAGCTTTTGAGACGTCATTTAAATAACGTCCTCTGTCCTTAATTAGCTTCTTAAATGCGAGAACCAGTCAATAGTCATTTGAGGTAAAAGGTCACCTTGATTGTGTTGTGGTGACTTTTAGGTCAAGTGTCACCTTAATTAAGTTTAGCTGGCAGCTTGACAGCAAACTGCAAATGGCACTGAAAATGCAGATGGATAAAATTAAAGCGATTGGTGGAATAGGAAATAAACTGCAGACGATTGTATGTTTAGAAAAGAAGCAAATGCTGCTTTTCCATCTCAAACTCAAAAAATCATATTTATGGAACAGGACTGCAGTTTTAGTTATTATGCGCCTCGCAGTTATGACAATGAGTTTGGGAGATTCCTGCTATCCTCCTTAAAATCTGCTCCATCATCACTGTGTGAGAACGCCTCTGCTGCTGCTGCATTTTAACGAGGCCGAGGCGACAGACAGGCCTCCGTTAATAAACCTGAAGATGAAACATGGCCCGGGCTGCTCTGTATCGACGCCTCCTATGCGAGGTGGCAGATTCAGGACGTTCCTTGTGTACCCTCTGTCATCATTAGCCTCGGCGCGGGCAGGATCCCATCAGAATATCCATCGCCGACCAGCGATGGGAGGAGAGGGAGGAGGGAGGGTGGTTGCTCACATGGCTGAAGATTCATTTTGGCCTAACCATCCCTCTGCGACCGCGATTGGCTGAACTAACGACCCATCAGTACGACCGATTACACGACGGTGGTGAGGCCGATGAATGATGGTGTCGCTCCCCCGGGGATGCAACTCCGATAAGTCATTTCCACATTGAAGGGAAAACAAAACAACAACAAAAGATAATGTTGCATTAGTGCCCAAAAAGTTGTGAGAGCTCCGGATGCAGCTTCGGTCACGAGACGGTAAATGTTGGCGCTGTAGCCACGAGACCAGCGTAACCTTTGAGAATGTCTCGGTCTTCAAGCAGAGGCTGAAGCTACAGGAAGTTGAGGCTCCGAGGGGAAACCTCATTAAGGTTATGCAAATGTCTTAATTCTGGTGGAAAGAGAAAAAGCAAAAATGTTCTTTAGTATATGAGGGAAACTGGTGAATCATTCAGCACACGATATTCTTTTAACTTCATTTCGTGTAAATGTTTTTTTGGTTATCTGTCTTTGGCTGTGGTTTTGATTTAATGTAATTCAAGGTATGATGGAACATGAATATGAAGAGCTGGAGAGGGAAGTGTGGGCTGATTAGGAGGAACGACAGATTATCTTTACAGGGCAGAGGGAAGTCAAGCGTCTGCACTGAGACGTGTGACTTTCATTAACACTCAGCAGACGGAGGGCGGACTCACAGCGTGTCATCACTCAGCCTGTTCTCTCACAACCATTGGATTTAATATTCTCCTCTTTGGATTATGACACTGCACGGAGGCTCCATTTCCCTTTAGGATGTTAGTGTTGTTAAAAGTATTAAATACATTACATTAAATGAAAATGAATGAGGTTGTTTTTTAAAGTTACATAGTCAACTTTAACCCAACTAAAATCATCAAAGATCCCTCAACTCTGTCAAGGACGAACGATCCTATGCAATTATGTAGATGTTATAGTAAAAAATATAAATGAACAAAGGTCTTTGGGGTCTTCCCAGACCCAGACCCCATCTTTTCACCAAGTTTGGTGGAAAGCAACAACAAAGCAACCAACACAGAAACCGACCGACCACAGCTGCGAAACTTTGCCCCCCACGCCTCCACAAAATGTCATGGAAATCCATAATTAGTAATAAAGAGTGATCTTTTCATAATCTTGCAAACAAACAAACACACAACGCAGCTAATAAATGACACACACCAAACGATAACAAGCCATCAGCCACTTTTATTTAGAAAGAGTCCCAAAAAATAAACAAGTTAGCACACATTCCATATACAAAATGTCAGTGAGAATAGCCTGAATATGCGATGAGACGACGGTTTATGTTTCTATTGTTGATTACAAAAAACAACAGTGGTAGTAATATTACAGTTTGCCTCCCTCACGCAGTGGAGGGCTCGTCAAAGGTCAAATTGTAGGAAAAGAAATGAATAAAAACCAAAATATACCTAATAGTTTAAACTCTGAGAACTTATAGGTCTGTATATCTTAAAAAAGAAAAAGAAATTGTACTTTCTGAATAAGTAGAAATCAAATTTAGTCTTTGACGGCAGCAAAGTAGCTCTGACGTTTTAATGCAAAGGGGCTATAATTTTTCATATTTAAAGTTTTTATATAAAATATATGTATATACTGTATATATGTCTAACATTGTATTTTCCAACTTCAAACAGTTAACCTCACGACTTCAACATTGAAAATGAAAAAGTAAAACCGCATGTTTGGCAGTAATGAAATAAAACTCATGTAGTATTTGCGGGCAACAACATGCAACTGGTGCTACTTCATTGTCAGATCAATGCGAAAATACATGGAGACTGGAAAACAAAGCGAAAAAGAAAGGCTATTGTATTAGCACTGTCATTGCCACCGACTGTACATCTAGATACAAAAGTTACAGAATGTCTCATTTACATTCACTGAGATGACAGTGATTTGATTATATTAAATATTCATATCTACCGGCACTAGAATTTGGCACTCTCACTTATTTGGCATTTTTAAAAACCACCACGTTGAACCATGTGGATGCTGATGCCTCTTTTTCGATGTCACTTCCAAAAGTGCGATGCGATAAACACCAGACTGTTTTTTTGTGTCTTTTATTTTTTTTTGTCTTCGTTTCGCATTTGTCGCGTGTAAACAGATTTCGTTTCCTGTCGTTTGAAAGTAGAACATCGACCCTGGTCCTCGTCAGAAAAAATACAAACAGCAAAAGCACTGAAGCCAACGAAGAGACAGGAAGTGTAAAGCAATATAAAAAAAAAAAAAATTAGAAAAAACAAAATCGCTGCACCGACTCTCAACAAGAAAACAAAAAAAGAGAGCAGAATTGATTTCCAAATGTCAAGCATTGACATATATTTTATATCAACACCAAATGTTAAAGAATAAAATGTACAGGAAAAGTTTAGAATAGGAATTAATTACATGAGTTCAACATCTCACCCCCCCACACGCGATGTATTTGGCTTTGAAAATATGGAACTAGAAGCTGTTTAGTATTTTCTCTTTCTTTACACTCACACATTAATATATTTATATTCAACCAGTATGTAAGCAAGTTTATTTAAAAGCTATTTTGTGAAAATACATAAAAATATTTTTTTTTGCAAATAAACTTTTGTTTTCTTAGATTTTCTTAGAAAACAAAAAGGGAAAAAAAGGACAATTTCACATCTTAATGCAGATGGTATCAAGTGTGCTTGAAAATCCTGTTTGGTGGCGGTGGCTACAGAAACAGTGTGTTTTTGATGACATCTTCCCCTGACACACAAACACACACACACTTGCCTTTCACTCATACACACACACACAGACACACAAACAGCCGAGGTGACTGAAACTCCAACTCCCAGAAGCAGCCGGCGCCGTCAATCAAGCCCTCTTTGCGTCTCGGTCCAGTCCAGACAGATTGACAGGAAAGCATGGAGTCACCAGTTTAGAAAAAGAAAAAAAAAGGAGAGCCTCCATTTTTATATTCCCACATGTAATTCCGCCCAGAGGGGGGAGGGGCGTTTTTTCCGAAAATGGTGAAAAATCGAGACAGAGGGGCGACAGTACGAGTCTTTTGTGAGAGAAGAAATGAAGACTCCCATCGCCTACAGTTCCATTTTTTCACCAGATAAGAGACAGAAAAAAAAAGTGCCAGAACAGAAGGAGGGGGGGGGGGGGGGGGGTTTGAAGAAAAAAGAGTAGAAGAGAATCGCTCTATTGAAACCATCGTAAGGCACTCAGAAGTTTCTCATTGATCAGGACAGATCTGTCAGGCTGACGTTCAGTCCCATGTCAGGTCTCGAGTAAGGGACGGAGTGGACAGCTTTAGGAAACTCTGGAGTCATCACCCGACCATTCTCCCCAGTACTCCCAGTGACGGAAAGTCTCGCTTTGTTCCTCATGGCGTCCCCGAAGGTCATCTAGGAGAATGCACCGAGTCGCGTGTGCAGGCAGACACAAACGTCAACACATTCACACACACACACACACACACACAGACACACACAGACACACAACGAGGCGTACACAAACAAGGAGGCAACATGTTAGTTCGGAGCGTCACGACATCGGTAAACTTAAAAACGATTATTGATGTTGAAAAACATGAGAATGTCGATGAGAACTGAACGTGACGACCGTGGGCAACAATGCACGATGCAAATGATCATGTCACGGCTTATTATGCATGGTCATCGCAAGCATTAGAGTTGAAATGTGTTACTAGGACAGAGGTATTAACAAGCATGGCCACCAACAGTCATACAT